>NC_089771.1:25382883-25395383 GCF_040412425.1 Macrobrachium rosenbergii | reverse complement strand
CTATATAGTACAGCAGCTTTTTCAAAGGCAAAAGTGACATTGGTGTTCTGAGAATAACGAATTCTTGCTCAAATATCTCAGCAGTTTATGAATATAAGGATAGGAATATAAGATTTTAAGCCAGAGGCCAAGCGCTGAGACCTGTGAGGTCATTCAGCGCTGAAAGGAAAACTGAGAGTAAAGGAGGTTTGAAAGGTGTAACAGGAGGAAAACCTCAAAGCAGTTGCACTACGAAAAAACTGTTAGGAGAGGATGGAAAGTAAGATGGGAGAAAGAGAATATGAACGGAGGTACAGTAAAAGGAATGAAAGAGGTTGCAGCTAGGGGCCGAAGGGACGCTTAGGAGAGCTGTTAATCAGCTCAGTGGTCTGGTTAAACTAAGGTATACTTACTTTTTTTAAGCAGTGCTTACAGTGCACCGCGTGAAGAGCAATTTATGTGGGGTGTGGACACGGTAAAATCACTGAAGCTGAATCATTATTCACTAAGACAACATTGAAATGTGGTGCAGTCTGGACAAAAAAGGACGTTGGTCTTAAAGATCTATATTTGCAAAAAAATGCAAAATACACTTTTTGTCTGAGAGGGATGAAATAACATCTAAAATCATCCCTGGTGGACAAGATATACTTATAATTAATAATGCAAATATCGGTAATTTCCAGACTGGATAATTAAAATATCGCTAATTAACAGACTGGATAATATAGATATCGTAATTTCAGATTGGATAATGCAAGTATCGCTAATTTCGAGACTGGATAATGCAAGTATCGCTAATTTCCAGACTGGATAATGCAAGTATCGTTAATTTCCAGACTGGATAATGCAAATATCGCTAATTTCCAGACTGGAATATCGCTAATTTCCAGACTGGATAATGCAGATATCACTGATTTCCAGACTGGATAATGCAAGTATCGCTAATTTCCAGACTGGATAATGCAAGTATCGCTAATTTCCAGACTGGATAATGCAAATATCGCTAATTTCCAGACTGGATAAATGCAATTATCGCTAATTTCCAGACTGAATAATGCAAGTATCGCTAATTTCCAGACAGGATAATATAAATATTGCTAATTTCCAGACGGGATAATGCAAGTATCGCTAATTTCCAGGCAGGATAAATGCAAGTATCGCTAATTTCCAGACTGGATGATGCAAGTATCGCTAATTTCCAGACTGGATAATGCAGATATCGCTAATTTCCAGACTGGCATATGCTCTTGCAATGCTATGGTAAATGTTATGTGAACTATTGACATTATAAAAGGGCATAATAATGGAAGTACACCATTTTAAGCAATAGGGGTAACCTAATAAGCCTTCTGGAAATTATCGTAGTAGTACTTCATCTTCTATATTATTATTATTATTATTATTATTATTATTATTATTATTATTATTATTATTATTATAAAAAGGACATAGTAATGGTAATTAATAATAATAATAAAATAATAACACAATAATAATAATAATAATAATAATAATAATAATAATGATATCATCGAAGATGACGAACTACTATGATAATTTCCAGAAGGCTGATATAGGTTATTATTATTATTATTATTATTATTATTATTATTATTATTATTATTATTATTATTAAATGACACAATACTGGGAAGTAATTAATGATATATAATCATCATCATCATCATCCTTCGTCTTCATCTTGATATATTATTATTATTATTATTATTATTATTATTATTATTATTATTATTATTATTATTATTATTATACCCAAGGATGCTGAAGAATTCAGTAGTACAGGACCTCAGGGGATCCCTCCAGGTGAATATCCCACATAAACACAACGCGAATTATACACGTCCTCAAAAATAATCCCCCCCCAAAAAAAACTAAAAAAAAAAAAAGCTTTGACCTAACTCGTCTCAGCTTCTGTAATGGAAAGCAAACAACAGAGGGCAATAAGTTATCTTTATGACCTCGGCTGCTGCTGCTACTGACACCTAGGTCTCGCATATTGGTCGTTTTTATAATTTTTTTAATATGAAGTTTTCCGAGTGATGTCATAATTGGCGAGGTTGGAGGTTCGGTTGTGTTATTTTGAAAACTTTGTTTGTTTTTTTTATATTTTGGCTTTTGTTTAATTCTTATTGCTTTATATTATATATTATATTTCCTTTATATATATATATATATATATATATATATATATATATATGTCACACATTACACAGGTGAAAAATAAGAAACAGGGTGAATTGACCGGTTTCGATATTTCAAGCCATTGACGAAGGCTTGGAAATAAAGGAAAACCGGTATACACCCATTTTTCATGGTATATAAAGGAATCAATATAAAAAGTGACAATAATCATATATATATATATATATATATATATATATATATATATATATATATATATATATATATATATATATACACACACACACACAATTAGGCCCCAAAGCAAAAATACAAATACGAACATATAAGAACAGTTTAAAAAGTTATTACTTTAATAAAAAAAAAAAACACTTACAACTAGTACGAATTAAGGCATAAAACCAAAAGACAAATATAAATAAAAAACGAAACAATTAGAAATAGTGTAATAACCTTAATAGATTAATAAATTAGATATATGCAGCCAAAGCAAAGTACAAATCCGAATAAATAAACCAATTTCAAAACGTTAATAAATAGAACCAATATATATATATATTATATATATATATATATATATATATATATATATATATATATATATATATATATAATTATTTTCTATATTTATTGACGTTTTGAAATTGGTTTATTTATTCAGATTTGTACTTGACTTGAGGCCGAATCCATATTAGTTGTATATATTTATTTTATTTATTAAGGTTATTAGACTATTTCTGATTGTGTTTTGTTTTTTATTTATATTTGTTTTGGTTTTAGGTCTTAATTCTTACTGGTTGTACGTGTTTTTTTATTAATTTATTATGCTTTTAAAACTTCGTATTTGTATTTTGCTTTGGAAGCCTAATTCGTATTAGTTGTATATATTTGTCTTTTATTTATTTATTAGGGTTATTTAATTGAAGTGCGTCAAAATTTAGTTTGATGATCTTGTAATTGCTGTATTTTTCTGTATTCATATTTGGGCATTATAGTTTATAAAGCATACATCTCATGTCATTGGCCTTTCTGGCTGGTTTTAAGAACGAATGTTTAGTATAAATACAAATAATAATAGTAATAAAAATCAGTTTTCAAAAGAATATCAACTACTGTGTTTATATTTTGGCAATCTATTTTGTAAAGTCTCCTGTTGTGTCATTGACCCTTGTAGGTGATTTTAAGAACGCACGAGTATTATCAATAAAAATAATAACAATAATGAGATTCAGCTTTTAAAACAATACTAACTTCTTCCCAGGAAGACACTCACATTTGCTTTCACCTTCTTAAAAAAAAAAAAACTCAGCTTTTCCTCTTTAGATACATTCAGCGCCAATTTTTGGACTCTATCTCACGGGCCGACGCTTCAGCGAGACCTTCTCCCGAATTACTAAGCTCTTCTTAGGTCGAGACGCTAATGTTCTCATTGTTTCAGTGATAACTCTGGTCTATTGCCTCTGCTTGGAGGGGGCCCAGTCTTCCTGCTTCTTTTACATAGCCTCGGGAAGTGTTCGTGATAGATAATAAGGTCCTTTCATTGTTAATTTTATTGCTATCAATAGAAAGCCAACATATTTTAGATCAGACATGGTTTTGAAGACTGCGATGTATGCATATGTCGTTGCTGTTGTGACAATTTGAATGTAAAGAGCTGACGCTGTTTCAGTCTCAGTAATTTTGGTTTATTGTCATCAGTGATAAACTTGCATATTTTATTTCGTCTATTTCCTATCCTCTGCCTTTAATATACTTCTTTTTTTCTTTCTTGACTTTCTCTGTATTTTTGCAGTTTGTTGTTTTCCTTTTTTTCCTTCGTTTTTTCCCATTACACTACTTCTTTCCTGTTCAAGACTACAATTCATGCATCTGTGGTTGCTGCTGTTCCGGTTTTGAACGCAGAGAGCTGAGGGATGCAGCATTCAAAAGGACATACACCCTTGTGTATGACTTACTATCGCTTGTGTTTCCTCTTTCTGCCTTCCTGTACCCACAAACACCCCCCGCTGACTCAGTGACCATCATGAAATTTTACCCCCTCTCTGCCAAATGACTCTAGGACCTGTCATGGAATTTGATACCCACATCCTCTCTCTCTCTCTCTCTCTCTCTCTCTCTCTCTCTCTCTCTCTCTCTCTCTCTCTCTCTCTAATTATATATCAACAACCCATGAGAGAAACAGCCCACAAGCCCACAACTTTCCATCCTGATTGGACTTGTAGTTTTGACAAATAAGATCTGGTGTATATGGCCCCTTGGACGGTAGTTTTGGAAACCGGTCCATCTAGAGTTGATGTAGGGTTATAGGGAGAGGAAGATGGGTTGGGCGCCTCGTCCCAGGAATGGCGAAGAACGAGGAATAGAAATGGGAAGGTAGATGAATAGTAAAGAAGGGGTTAGATGTATGAGGTAGATGGAAAGGGGAGGAGTGAGTATTTGGATAGGAGTGAGTTTGGGAGGAGAAGAAGAAGAAGAAGAGGAAGAAGAGGAGGAAGAAGAAGAAGAAGAAGAAATTAGGAGGAGGAGAAGGAGGAGGAAGAGGAGGAGGAGGAGGAACTGGTAGCGTTGATACGGACCAAACGGTCTCTTTCTCAACTGGCCTCATAAATTGGTCCCGTGCCAACCCCCTCCCAGATATTGCGGTATAAACCATCTCTGGTTTTCTGGGGAGGGGGGAGAGGAGAGGAAGGGGTGCCTTTAAAGCAGATAGTGAAGGAAAAAAAAATAAGGAAGAAACACGGAAGAGGAAATACTATGAGAATAAAACTGAGCCCGATGATGGGAAGAAAAAAAAAAGGAAAGGAATGATGGGAGAGAGATTGAATCCTGAAGGGAATAAACGAAGAGGGGGAAGAAAATGTCCCTCTGTGACTCTGGAGGAAGGACCAGAAGAGATAACAGAAAGAGAAAGAATTAAACGCAGGGGAAGATAAACAAGAGCCATAGAGAGGATGAAAGGATGGAAAACAGGCGCTGGATAAAGTTGAAAGAGAAAACGGAAGAGCAAGAAGGAGAGAACTGGAAAGTGAAAGTAAAGAATGAGAGAGAAAGTAATGGGGAGGGGGGGAATGAGAGAGAAAGTATAGGAAAGAAATATAGTCCAATGGGAATAAACGAAGGAAAAAAAGAGACGAAAAACTGCAAATATACACAGAAAGTCAAGAAAGAAAAGGAGAAGTATATTAAGGGCAGAGGATAGGAAATAGAAGAAATAAATAAAGGAAACGAAATAAAGAACAATAAGGAACACACAACAAAAGACGAGAGCAGGGAATAAATATAAAACAGAGACAGTGTAAAAATATTCACGAATACATTGAAAAATGAGATATTTTAAAGAGGTTAGAAAATAAAAACTGATATTTGGAAGACAGAATAATGAAGAGTAAGTGTGCAAATGAAAACGATTTAATTCATTTTAATGGAAAATTATTTATGAAGAGGGAAATGACAAAAATGTGACGAAAGCGTAAGAAATAAAACGGATAATTACAATGAATGAATGAAAGTTATTAAATGAAAAACAATAAGATTGATAATAGTGACTTAGTCGCTTTGTGACGACTATTTCAGAAAGTGATTCTTAAAGACATTTAAGACTGACGATAGTGTGATATAATGTAATTCACAATACTAAAACTACTTGTTATAATGCATCTTTGGCGCAGTTTTTGTAAGGGTGTAGCCCATACGCTGCTACTGATGAGCCTGTTGTGTAGAAGTATGAATGCGCTTGGTAGTATGGAAGTTTGAAGCACAGGTGTCTCATTTTTTGATCCACATTCAAAGGGAAACATTTTCTAGATCTACTCTGTACTAGAAAGTGCTTCTTACCGAAGCAAGAAAACATGTCCCTTATTCCTCACACAAAAATCTGAAATAAACAAGTCCTTTATTCCTCACACCGCTGGACTGTGGAATAGTCTCCCTGAGGATGTCGTGTGATTGGAACCTCGAAAGTTCTCCTTGTATTTTGATAATTTATTTATATTTTTATCTGTTTATTAATTCGTTAACGAATTATTTCTTTCCTAATAACTTATCTCTGCTTTCTGTATTTCCCATTACATTCTGTTACTTCTTTCAAACGAACACCATGTTCTCTGGAAGCTTGAATTTCAAGTCAGTGGCCTCTTTCGTGGGCTTGTTCCATATGAATAGCTTTCATCTTATAATAATAATAATAATAATAATAATAATAATAATAATAATAATAATAATAATGTATATTCTTTGAAAGCTAGAATTTCAAGTCACTGGACCCTTTTATGGTCTTGTTCCATATGAATAGGGTTCAGCTTATAATAATAATAATAATAATAATAATAATAATAATAATATATTCTTTGGAAGTTGGAAGTCCAAATCAATGACCCCTTTTGTGGGCTTGTACCATATGAATAGTGTTCATCTTTAATAATAATAATAATTATAATAATAATAATAATAATAATAATAATAATAATTATACATACCGACGAATAGGAAAAAAGTTAATAGAAGGGTAATGATATGGAAAAGAAGAAGAATACTTGCGCAGGAGGAAATTGAAATTATAGAGAAAGCAAGAGAAAATAATTTAGGTTCGAGGCAAGAGAGAGAGAGAGAGAGAGAGAGAGAGAGAGAGAGAGAGAGAGAGAGAGAGAGAGAGAATATGGATTTAATCCCCCCATAATTACTATATAATCAAGATCCCTTCAAGGACGGAAATACCCCTGCACATGCAATGTTGCAGGGGTAACGTTCTTTAGAAGTGCTCATTTCGTAGTTTTTTGGGGTCTGTACGATGGTAATTGAGCGTAATTTTACGCATTCGTTATAGTGTTATGCGTAATACGTTCGTGTTTGTGTTTAATGTAGGTAGAAGGTCACAAGTGTTCTGCGTTTGGGAATATTTATTTTTATTTGTGTATGTATGTATGTATGTATGTATATGTATATATATGTATATACATATATGCATATGCGTACGTATGTACATACATTATATATATACATATGAATGTACATGTACATATACATTTATTTTTGTACACCATCATGTATCAAATACACAAATGCAGTAAATGCATACAGCGTTTATGCACGCGCATACATGCATACATCAGAATGCACCGGCCCCATGCAGTCTGTTTTTTTCTTTTTGGGGGGAGGGGAGGGCCCAGAAAAAAGGGTATATCTGGATCAACAACTCTCGATAATTAAACGATTAAATCCATTATATCGATGGCACATCCTCCTCCTCCTCCTCCGATTAAAGCATAGGATGGAAGGAATTGAATAACAGTGTGTAACGTAGAGAGAGAGAGAGAGAGAGAGAGAGAGAGAGAGAGAGAGAGAGAGAGAGAGCTAGCTTTTGGGTCGTTGCATGTTATGCTGGTGGGTGTGGCTCCATAGCCCGTGTGTGTGTGTGGAGAGAGAGAGAGAGAGAGAGAGAGAGAGAGAGAGAGAGAGAGAGAGAGATGAATATTAATGTTTCTACTGGAGCTCCCTTTCTGTACATTCGTGGATACACGTCTCTCCTCTAATCAGTTTTCGTTTGTTTTCGGGTCTCGTGTTTTTGTTTCTGTAAAACATCTGCAAGAGGATATTTGAATGTTTATTTATTTTTCAGATATTATATGAATATTGTGTGTTTCTTTTTTTTAATCGGATAGGTACTGTGTAAGCTCGATGCTGTCTGTCTATTTCTCTGTCGATTTGTTTGTCTCCCTGTTTCTCTGTGTATTTGTCTGTGCTTATATATTATATATTTATCTATTCCCCTGTCTATCTATCTATCTATATATCTGTATTTATCTGCGTCTCTGTCGAGCTACCTATATCTATATTTATCTCTTTCTTTGTCTACCTATTTATCTACATATCTCTCTCTACACACACACACACACACACACACACACACACACACATATATATATATATATATATATATATATATATATATATATATATGTGTGTGTGTGTGTAGATGTGTGTGTACATACACAAACACACACACACGTACACGCGCTTCAGATCATTGATTTAGAAAGTGATCCTTTTCTATCATCGGAGGAAAGCCACTTTCAAATAACAAACAGTATAAATAAAGACAAATGAACAAGTAAGCCCAAAAAGGATTTAGTACGAAGGAGGGAGAGAGTTTCCTACCTCGGAGGATGTGGTTCCTGTAACGGCACAGAGAGTTGACTCCTGTTCTTTGAGGCGAACCCTGTGGCGGTTGTTCTCAGCTGAAGTCTCTGCAGTGTTCATTTTGCAGTTTTAGTTTTCCATGAAAGAAAACTATTGTGCCGGCTTTGTCTGTCCGCACTTTTTCCGTCCGCCCTCAGGTCTTAAAAACTACTGATGCTAGAGGGATGCAAATTGGTATGTTAATCTTCCACCCTCCAGTCATCAAACATACCAAATTACAGCCCTCTAGCCTCAGTAGTTTTTATTTGATATAGGGTTAAATTTAGCCATAATCTTGCTTCTGGCAACCGGGCCGTGGTTAAAGTTTCATGGGCCGCGGCTCATACAGCATTATACCGAAAGATAGATCTATTTTCGGTGGCATTGATTATGCGCTGTAGCGGCTGTACAGAAAACTCGTTTGCTTCGGCGCAATTTTGCTTGTTTACTGCAGTCTGTGCTGTATGAGATGTTTTATAGACTGACATATTATGGTTTGTGCTTTAGATTAACCTAGATAGTAGAATAGCCTAATGCACGGGTGGGCAACCTTTCTAAGTGGGCCTGCTCAAATTGGCCAAATCTTTGGTGCTGAATTCGCTCACGTGCCAACCGATTTTTTAGGGAACATATTATTATTTGATGTCTTTTAAGTTGCTGTATATATATTCACACTAGTTGCTATATATTATATATATATATATATATATATATATATATATATATATATATATATATATATATATATATATGTATATATAATGCTATTTCTAGCATCAGCCAAATAGTAAACAAGACTCAATTTTTTTTTGCATTTTTATCATTCAAATCACCCGTTCCTTTTTTTTTTTATCTTTTTCAAACCTTTACGATGCCCAGTCGTACAGTATAATCAATAAAACGCAATATAAGATTATAAAACTAATTTTTTAACTTTGATACCTTATTAATGTCGCATAAAAGTTATTGCACCCACAGAATCAGATATACCATCAAGCAGAAGTCAGTCTTGACTATTTTTAGCAGAAAACATCAACTCCAAACTAGGCAAAGGAAAAGGGTGGACCTGTCTTTATTTACCGTCAGTGAGGCTTTCGGTAATCATAGAGAAGAAATGGAAGGTTTATCTGTTTATTTTTTCTAAGGTGAGCCTCTGGTTTGGTGTGCTTGAAAGAAGTCGGTGAGCCACTTTTGGCACGGTCCCAAGGATTGCTCATCCCTGACCTAGGGCAACGGAAAAATCCTGGAGATAAAATAGAACAGGGCCATTTGGCAGTTCAGGACAGTGAACAGGCAGGTTGACAACATATGACATCCCTTGACACTAGAACAGCAGAAGATGCTAGAGCAGCACAGGCAATAAGCTAGCAGCGCTAGGAACAGTACAGTACAGTACAGTACAGTGCAGTACAGTACAGCTCAGCTCAGTACAGTAGAACAGCCCAGTGCAAAAGGACAACATAATGAATTTAGAACAGCCCTTAAGAATGGGAAAGGGCCAGACAGTGGATCAGTGTAAGTGACTGGAACAGGACAGGACAGGGCAAGACAGCACAGCAGAAGAGAAATAACACAGAAAAGCAGTATAAGGGAACAGGTCATAACAGTGAATCCGCTCAGGGCAGCAGATTAGCGCAAGATAGTGGACCATAAAACAGCATGATGCAAGGGTACAGAATATACAACTAATGAACGTCTTATGATGGCAGTGTGGAACATAACAGCGGGACAATTCATGTCCACAGAACTACCACGACAACGGAGCAGTGAAACGGAACAGTCCAAGGTAGCATTTCTCGCTACTCGACTCTCCTGACAAAATAAGAATCCCATTTGCTTTTGATACAGTTATTCACTGTTCTTTGTTCTCAGTCCCATGAAGAGTCAGTAAATCACGTTACACTTGTGTGAGAAGGAGAGAGGACTTCCTCATGTCATTGCACCTTATATGAATAAAGAAATACAAATATGTCACGCAATAGTTTTGTACTAGGTATTTTTTTTATTCTTGCGTACCCGTGTATTTATATGTGACTGCTTATTCAAGTACATATATATTATATAGTATATATATATATATATATATATATATATATATATATATATTATATATATACATATATATATATGTGTGTTTATATACTCTTCTTATCTTCTGTATCATACCCACTCATTTCTCATCATTATTTCACCCCAGCTGCTCAAGGAAAGTGTCTAGACGCATTACGTAAGTCGGCTGTCAATTGGAAAAGTAGCGCGACAATGATTGGTAGTGGCGGATAATTTAGTCGATGGCTCCCAGAAAGAATAAAAAAAAAACACTTTCACTTACTTGTTTTGGGTTTTCTAAAGTACGGAGAATGATATCTCATTGCGGCAATGCAGGGGCTGTCGTGTGAATAATAATAATAATAATAATAATAATAATAATAATAATAATAATAATAATAATAATAAACCGTTTCATGTACTTGTTCTGTGTTTTCTAAAGTACGGAGAATGATATTCCATTTGGATAATGCAGAGGGCTCCCTTTTGTGTGTTTGAGTGTGAATGTGTGTGTGTGTGTTATTGTTAGGGATCCTTTCCCTAAAATCGAAGGAATACCCTTTGAATGGATTTTATATATAGTCTTTAATTGGTGTTGAGTGTTTCCGAACGTAACAATATTAAATGTCACAGATATCACAGCTTTAAAAATTCGACAAAGATGAACCCCATACTGTCGTCACAATTCCAAAGGTAGTCGACTTAGGTTCGACCAGGAATCTTCGACTTTGTGAAGGATCTAAGCAAAAGAAATTGCATAAATAGCAAAGATAATCAGCCGTTGTTTTGCAAATGAGACCAGGCAGTCGAAGTCCTTTCAACTTTATCAAGTGTTTGGTGATTCTTTAGCTTAGGTCCCCTATACAAGGGCAATGCCATCAGCGCACCTCACGCGGTGCACTGTAAGTATTGCTCAAGGTTCTTTGCTGCGGCCCCTTTGGGCCCCTAGCTGCAACCCTTTTCAGTCCTTTTACTGTGCCTCCGTTCATATTCTCTCTCTTCCATCTTACTTTCCATTCTCTCCTGACAATTGTTTCACAGTGCAACTGCGAGGTCTTCCTCCTGTTACACCTTTCAAACCTATATATACCTTCAATTTCCCTTTCTGTGCTGAATGACCATACAGGTCCCAGCGCTTGGCCTTTGGCCTAAATTAAACTTCCCCTCCTAGCTTAGGTCCATATAGATTCATGTAGGATTTGGCATGTTCGATTCTGATGGTATCTGTAGCCATTGGAAACTTAGTAATTTTTGAGGGGGTAATCTCCTCTTGACAAGAGTATACTCGTTCCTGAAATTGGTTATTCAAATTTGCATGGATGCTTTGCTTAGTGGAAATGTTAAGTCGTCGTGCGGTTTTGAAAGTTGTATTGGTAATTCGTTCGTTATTCTTGTGGGATATTTAATATGATTGTTAAAAATACTTTGGTGTGCATCTGAACGATTTGCAAATGTTCATTCACTGGTTAGACGTCCTGTTACTGTTACTGGACATTATTATTATTATTATTATTATTATTATTATTATTATTATTATTATTATTATTATTATTCAGGAGGTAAACCCCTATTCATATAGTGTACATTGAAAATATTGGACACTATTATTATTATTATTAGTATTATTATTATTATTATTATTATTATTATTATTAGAAGATGAACCCCTATTCATATAGTGTACAGTACATTCAAAATATGTGGACATTATTATTATTATTATTATTATTATTATTATTATTATTATTCGGGAGATAAACACCTATTCATATAGTGTACATTCAACATGTGTGGACATTATTATTATTATTATTATTATTATTATTATTATTATTATTATTATTATTATTATTATTATTATTATTCAGAAGATAAACCCCTATGATATAGTATACACTCTTTATGTGACCAACAACAAGTTCTGACATACTTCTATATAAGTGACACAGCCATGTTCTAATACGCATTCAGAGGACGTTTGTAAACCCGTATGATACTCGTATTATACTCCTGCAAAACCCCATCTCGAGACTGACCAATCACCGTATACAAGTCTTAAAACACAAAAACCAATTTCTTATCAACGCAAATGACAAACAGTAGACATACACTTATTCCCTGGGGACTTTCGC
>NC_089771.1:25330383-25380383 GCF_040412425.1 Macrobrachium rosenbergii | reverse complement strand
GGTACTTCTATGATAACAGGACTTAGGGTCTTTGCTGCGTCCCTTCGACCCCTAGCTGCAACCCCTTTCATTCATTTGACTGTTCTTCCGTTCATATTCTCTTCCTTCCATTTGACTTTCCTAAACCCTCATCTTACAATTGTTTCACAGTGCAACTGCGAGGTTTTCCTCCTGTTACACCTTTAAAACCTTTGTACTTTGTTTCTCTTTCATAGCTGAATGACCTCATCAAATGTCCAAGCGCTTGACCTTTGGCCTAAATTCTGTATTCCAGTTATATAAGTAACAAGGAACAGAAAGAAATAGAAAGAACTAGAAAGATGTCATCCGTTGAACTTGCCATTACCTGAGACGTGTCGACGGTGACTAAGCATACGAGCGAATGAGTAGGTGTATACCAGCCCGAGGTTGAATAAGCCTGCAGGATTAAGCAAATTAGGTCGTCGGATCCTAAAGATTTCTCTCTCCAGGCCTCGATGAATATGTTAAGTAATTCTGCTCTTCGTAATCCGCCGAGTTATTGCCGCGTGTCTGTTCATATATATATATATATATATATATATATATATATATATATATATATATATATATATATATATATATATATATATATATATATATATATATATATATATATATATATATATATATATATATATCCTGTGTGCATGCTTGCGAATATCGTACAGTGACTCCCATGGAATCCAGGAAGAAAACTACATTTTAATAATTTCTGATAAACATTCAAACCAATTCCGACCACGTCATAAGCCCGTGAATCAGCTTTATCCCCAGAAACATTCCCTCAGCAGCAGCAGCAGCAGCAGGAGGAGGAGGAGGAGGAGGAGGAACCCAAGCATTAGCAGAGGCATCAGCAGAAGCGTCCAACGCCATGCATTTATGATCGCCGAGCGTAAAGGAGACGGTCGCTTTGGCCCCACAGAGAAGTCAAAGGTCGATTGGACGGATAGTGTGACACTTGTGATATATAAATGCTAGGAGTGAAGTGCCTTTGCAGAGGTAATGCCTGAAGTATAAAATGCTGGAAGTGCCGTTGCAGAGGTAATGCCTGATGTATGAATGCTGGAAGTGGATTGCCGTTGCAGAGGTAATGCTTGAAGCCTAAATGCTGGGAGTGAAGTGCTGTTGCAGAGGTAATGCCATATGTATGAATGCTGGGAGTGAAGTGCCGTTGCAGAGGTAATGCCTGAAGTATAAATGCAGGAGGTGCCATTGCAGAGGTAGTGCCTGAAGTATAAATGCTGGAGGTGCCTTTGCAGAGGTAATGCCTGATGTATGAATGCTGGGAGTGGAGTGCCGTTGCAGAGGTAATGCCTAAAGTCTAAATGCTGGGAGTGAAGTGCTGTTGCAGAGGTAATGCCTGATGTATGAATGCTGGGAGTGAAGTGCCGTTGCAGAGGTAATGCCTGATGTATGAATGCTTGAAGTGAAGTGCCGTTACAGAGGTAATGCCTGAAGTATAAATGCTGGAGGTGACGTTACAGAGGTAATGCCAAAAGTATAAATGCTGGAGGTGCCGTTACAGAGGTAATGCCTGAAGTCTAAATGCTGGGAGTGAAGTGCTGTTGCAGAGGTAATGCCTAATGTATGAATGCTGGGAGGGAAGTGACGTTATAGAGGTAATGCCTGAAGTATAAGTGCTGGGAGTGAAGTGCTGTTGCAGAGGTAATGCCTAACGTATGATTGCTGGGAGTGAAGTGCTGTTACAGAGGTAATGCCTGATGTATGAATGCTGCGAGTGAAGTGCTGTTACAGAGGTAATGCCTGATGTATGAATGCTGGGAGCGAAGTGCCGTTACAGAGATAAAGCCTGGATGTATAAAAGTTAGGAATGCTGCTACAGAGGTAATGCTTGAGATACATATATGCTGCAAGTGCCATTACAGATGCAGTTCCTCAGTTGTTATATAGATGCTGGCAGTGCCATTACAGAGGTAATGCGTCAGTTGTGATATATAAATGATGGAAGTGAAGTGCCGTTATAGAAATAAGACTTCAACTGGGATAGATAAATGCTGGACGTGCCATTACAGAGGTAATGCCTGTGTACAAAGCTGGAAGAGCTGTTACAGATGTAATGCCTCAACTGTTATATACTCGTATAACTGCTGGAGGTGCTGTTACAGAGGTAATGCCTGATGGCCAGATGCTGGAAGTGCCGTTACAGAGTTAATGCTTCAACTGGGATGCATAATTGCTGGAAGTGCCATTACAGAGGTAATGCCTGATATATAAATACTGGAAATGCCATTACAAAGGTAATACCTCATTTGTTATATAAAAGCTGGAAGCGCCCTTAAGTAGGTACTGCCTCAACTGTGATATATAAGTGCTGGAAGTGTCGTTACAGAGGTAATGCCTCTGGCTGCCAGTTGAGCAGTTGAATGGTGCTTATGTAAAAGCAGCACCACCAAGAGCAAGTAATATTTATCTATAGAATTTGGCTATATAAAGGCATCTACTGTATTTGTATGTGCCGTTACAAAGGCAATACCTGTAGATGTTAATGTGGTATATATGCTTAGGCAATACCTTAAGCAACTTGTATAAATAAAGTTAGTATCTTAGGCTACCAGCCGTAATGCGATTCAGAAATGGATTAGATTTTTTCATGCGAATATTTATGACTGCCATTTTTTTTTTCCAAAACATCTAGGGAATATTTAAAGAGGGAAGTACACTAAGAGGGGCCTCACCATAAATAAACTGATGGAAAACAGAAGCTAGGAGAGAATTCTGGGGCTTTGTGATGAAAGGGTGCCTGCTCATATTCCCAGGAATTACGTTGGTTATGGATTAAAGGAATTACGCGGCAATCTCAGAGAAGGGAAAGTTTAATCTTGCTGAATGGAGCAGCAGATGAAACTGTAACTGCTCCCATTCGTGAAATGTTTTATTTCCAGGAACTGATTATGTGAAAATCCTAAAATTATATAAATATAATAATATAGCAATGAAAAGCTCGTAGATTAGAGTAAAATTAGTTATTAAAAAGAGAACGTGCGCTTTCTCAGTAGTTGGTTTAATGTATCATTGTCACTTCTGAAAATGAAAGCGACTCTCTCTCTCTCTCTCTCTCTCTCTCTCTCTCTCTCTCTCTCTCTCTCTCTCTCTCTCTCTCTCTCTCTGAATGACCAGCGGCCTGATGAATTTGTAACGGGTATTCATCGCCAGTATGGCTGCAGAACTTTGAAAATAGCTTAAAAACTTTGTTACTTGAAATGTCATCTCAATTAGGCCTATGTGCCTTGTGGAGTCTTACATTAAGGTTGTAATGTATTAAGGGTTATTTACTTTGAACTTGAGCACCTGAAGACTTATTTTGAGTTGTAATACCAGTGATAATATTTGTTCAGGATCTTGAAAGTTAGAGAGAAATTGGCCAAATATAAACGTACATGTGAAGCCATGTTGTAAAGTGTTTATACAGTGTATGCATCGGTTGCATATTAAGGTTTATGTTGATTAGGAATGCCATTCGAGATTACAGGTAAGCTAAGGTAAATGCAGGGAAATTGACAAAGTTATGTACGCACACACATATGTATACACACAATATAGTATATATATATATATATATATATATATATATATATATATATATATATATATATATATATATATATATATATAGAGAGAGAGAGAGAGAGAGAGAGAGAGAGAGAGAGAGAGAGAGAGAGAGAGAGAGAGAGAGAGAGAGAGGAGATATTATTTGTGTCAGATAAATACCCATACGAAAATGCGAAAAAATAATTTTCAGCATAACTCAGTACTATAAAAACCACAAGAGTTTTATTTTAAATTTGTAAATCTCTTCCCATCACTAGCTAACGTAACCTTTTACACGAACGCTGGCTGGCTGGCGCGCTCGCGCGCTCGATTGTTAGCAATCTCCCGAATCTTTTTCCCCTTCCCTGTCAATGACATTTATGTTGGCGATCTCGTAGCGCCGTTTTCGTCACCAGGCTGAAAAGGTTACGCGCCTTAATTATCTGTAGGTCACATGCTCTAAATTGCATCGAAGTTGTTTGTTTGTTTTTGTGTTTGTTGGAAAAGAGGCTTTATTGGTTTGAGAATGACGGCGGAAACTGAAAAAATAAATAAAAGAAGAAAGGAAAAATCCGCGTTAATGGGTGCATTATGTTGAGGAAAATGCCGCTAGAGAGAGAGAGAGAGAGAGAGAGAGAGAGAGAGAGAGAGAGAGAGAGAGAGAGAGAGAGAGAGGAATTACTGTACTGGTATATTTAGAACCTTTAAAGAGCACTGGAACGAAAATACTTATTCTCACTGTTCGCGCGCGCGCGCGAGGAAGCCTTTGGCTGGGGTTTGACATTTGGAGTTTTAATTCAGTATTATAGTGATTATTATTTTTAACGTACAAGCATTCTTACTATAGAAAGTCTAAATCCCACTTACCTTAATATGGAGTAATACAAAATCTACTGGCTGTTTATGAAGACATGAGACAATTAGGAACTAAAACTCCAAGCACAGGTATTTATGGCACTCGTTTTGTCAGTGCACAGGTCCTTCCCCGTAGGGGGGTAGTGCTGTCAGTGCACCTCATGCGGTGCAATGTAGGCATTACTTGAGGTTCTTTGCAGCGTCCTCTGGGCAGCTATAGCTGCAACTGTTTTCGGTTTGACGGTAAATATGTTCAGAATACCAGGAGGATGTTTAAGTTTTTAGTTTTCTGAAAAGAAAATTATTGTTCCGGCTTTGTCTGTCCGTCTGCACTTTTTTCTGTCCGCCCCCAGATCTTAAAAACTGGCGTGGCTAGAGGGCTGCAAATTGGTATGTTGATCATCCACCCTCCAACCATGAAACATACTAAATTGCAGCCCTCTAGCCTCAGTAGCTTTTATTTTATTTGAGGTTAAAGTTAGCCATAATCGTGCATCTTTCAACGATATATGATAGGCCACCACCGGCCCGTAGTCAAAGTTTCATGGGCCGCGGCTCATAAAGCATTATACCAAGACCGCCGAAAGATAGATCTGTTTTCGGTGGCCTTGATTATTCAATGTACAGAAAACTCGATTGCGCCGAAGATAAATAACATCCTTTTCCGGAACAGGATGTTAACTTTCGTTTTCTCGTCTCTTTCTAAAAAGATATTTTCTTTTTCAAAAAATGTCACGACAACTTTCGAAGTGAAAGACTTGTATTCTGGTCAGCCGAGATGTATGTGTATACATGTGTATACACTATTGTATGCGAGGGTACTGTATGTGTTGTCGCATGTGATAAAACATGGCTTCTCATTATTGTTTTGTATTTTCCAAAATACAAAAGATGCATTTTCAGTTGCCAATTCAGAATTTTAGAATGAGGAAAATTATGGCAGCTTGAACATATTGACTTTATGTTAAAGCAGTATTTATAAGCTCTGAATTCCCATGAGAGAAATAATTGTACAGGATTGTTACGATTTAAAACTTTAACTATCTCTTCTTTATTTCTATCTATTCCATATTTGATTAATACTTTCTTACTGGTACAATTTCCTAGCTTGCAAACATTGAACACGTCTGAATACCAAATTGGAAGGCAAAGTTCATAATATCACTTGTAGTCTAATTTTGTAACCGGGAGGAAAAGGTTAGGTGTCAGATGCCAATGCATTGCAATGTCCGGAAGAGAGAGAGAGAGAGAGAGAGAGAGAGAGAGAGAGAGAGAGAGAGAGCTCTGACACGCATCATCGTAAGTAAAACATTAAACGCCAACTACATGAATAATATCTCTGTAGATAAAAGAGAGATGAAACATTATGAAAATCATTAGCATTAATATGATTTTTTAAATAATAATTAGAAATAGCTCCCACAATATGTATACAGTCTTAGGGAATAAACTTCAGCCCATTACTTTAATTAAAAAGCTTCTAAGGGACAGAATCTGATGAATAAATTAATAGCAGAAGACAGATGTAATAATATACAAAATGTTTACATAACACTAACTACAAAAATCAAAATATTTGTTTACTTTGGCAAAATTTATAAAGGTAGGTCCCCAACGTGTGTATAAAAAACCCGCTAATTGTATTTGCATGTTAAGTTCAACCTTGTTTTCAAGTTATTCAAATTTCTGAAATGTCAGTGCACTTGAATGCAGAGTGTACATTTAGCGAGAGTGAAAATATATATATATATATATATATATATATATATATATATATATATATATATATATATAAAGAGAGAGAGAGAGAGAGAGAGAGAGAGAGAGAGAGAGAGAGAGAGAGTAGAGAGAGAGAACTAGCTTCATTTATAATCACGCAAGTTCTGGATCTCTGAGTTTTAAATCCATCCCCTCTCTCCCCTCTCTCTCTCTCTCTCTCTCTCTCTCTCTCTCTCTGAGAGAGAAAAAACTTTCAATTTATAGTCAAAGAAAATTTCCAGCTCTGCATCTTAAGGTTTTGACCACTACGCTCTCTCTCTCTCTCTCTCTCTCTCACCTCTCTCTCTCTCTCTCTCTCTCTCTTCCTCTTCTCTCTCTCATTGTCAAAGCGGTTTCAGTCAGAGACCTGCTCACTTTGCCTCTTTTACTTCCTGTTTCGCGGACGACTGACTTTTCATTTTTCGTGCTCAGGTTAGCATGACCTAGCAAGGTGTACCGACAAAGGAAATATAACGTCCAAGAGAGAGAGAGAGAGAGAGAGAGAGAGAGAGAGAGAGAGAGGAGAGAGAGAGAGAGAGATTTAATTCCAATGGCAATTTAAAGATATTATTTGTATCAAGTGTCTCCGAGCCGTAATGAATATTCACCTATGCGAAGGCCGTTTAACCTTTGTAATATGTTCGCCAGAAAGTGTTGTTATTATTATTATTATTATTATTATTATTATTATTATTATTATTATTATTATTATTATTATTATTCATAAGATGAATCCTCTTCATATGAAACAAGCCCACAAAAGGGGCCATTGACGTGAAATTCAAGCTTCCAAAGAATATGATGTTCATATGAAAGAAGTAAAAGAAAGCAATAGGAAATAGAGAAATAAGAGATCAGTTATTAAAAGATGAAAAAATAATCTAACAAATAAATAAATAAATATATAGATAAAAATATAACTAAAATACAAAGAGAATTGTTTTATAGTATTCATGCATTGCGTCTTCGTTTGATCATGTGAGGTCCCAGTTGATTTAAGTTGCAGGATATGTAAGACAACGTCGTCTTTGTATTTATCTTTATATTGCTGTTCCTCTTACTTAAGGCTCTTTGCGTCGTGCCTTCGGCCTCTAGCTGCAACCCCTTTTGTTCCTTTTACTAAACCTCCTTTCATATTCTCCTTCCTCCATCTTACTCTCCACGCTCTCCTAACAATTGATGCACAGTGCAACTGCGTGGTTTTCCTCCTGATACACCTTTCAAACCTTTTACTGTCAATTTCGTAAATTCTATATTTAATTTAGTTCAGTTTAATATATATTGCTATTGCAAAGATGGACTTCGGTTGCAAGAAAAAAAGATGAAAAAACTCAGTTGCTCATAATTCACATGCACATTAAGTCCATTAACATAACATTCACTTCATTACTCATGAATGTGCAGTGCTCTTCACGCTTGTCATGCACGCACTTCCGTGTTCGTAGATTTGACAACCCTTTTTGCACTTAGTTGTAACACTGTTATTTTCATAACTAGTTCTTTCTAGGTATTATTTTCATAATTAGTTCTTTCTGGGTTCAGAGATCCTAATTACCTGTAATGACATTTCTAAATTGTCGTAACAATGAGTTTCATCTTTACATTACATAATGAACGACTTTCCATTTCTCTATGTAATTACATTGAGTTCCACCTTCACATAAAATGAATGATTTTCAGTCTGTCTCTGTAATTACAATGGGTTTCATTTTCACATTATAAATGAACAGTTTTCCGTTCCCCACTGTGTTTACAATGAGTTCCATGTTCGCATTATAAATGAAAGACTTTCCACTTCTCTCTGTAATTACAATGCGTTTCCTCTTCACATTGTAAAATGAGTGATGTTCCATATCTCTATAGGCCTAATGACAATGAGTTTCATCTTCACATTGTAAAATGAATGATTTTCTATTTGTCTGTAATTAAGTTCCATCTTCACATTATAGATGAACAGTTTTCCATTTCCCATTGTAATTACAATGAGTTCCATGCTCGCATTATAAAATGAATGACTTTCCACTTCTGTCCGTAACTACAATGAGTTTCATCTTCACATTGTAAAATTAAGGATTTTTCATTTGTTCCTATGGTTGCGGAGGGATTTTTTTTCTTGGGGTGGCGGGGGGCGGGGTTGGTGGCCACGAGTGTATTACTTACGAAAAAGACAAGCCTTTTAAGGCTATATTAAAGAGAAAACTTATTCTATTGGTCTTGAAGGTCTAAAGCAGTGGTTCTTGACTTAGGGGGCGTCAGCAGTTCCCAAGGGGGGCGCGAGCCTAGGGAAAAATTAAGCATTTTCTAGTTATATTCGTTATTTTCTCAACAAGAGTCACTAAGAAGCAGTGTCAAGTATCTCACTAATTCATTCCCAAAAGAATAAAAACACCCCTTCTCTATCTCATAATTTTTTTCCCTTTAAATCTGGGAGGGAATTTTATTCATAGATGCAAGGGGGGCGTGGAGGGAAGGACCAACTCTTACAGGAGGCGAGGTAATTAAAAGGTCAAGAACCACTGGTCTAAAGTCCCTTTTTGAATAAGACATACTTTTGTTTTATGAAAGACTATGAAAGGAACTCTTCATTAGATTATGTTGATTCACGTAATTTTTATTTACATTCATTTCTTTATCATTTGATTTACATTGTTCCATTCAGTCGTTTTACACTCACTGTACACTAATTCCTCACTCGAGAAGGTTATCACAGACCTCGGTGTTCATTCTGAACAATTTTGTTCCAATATCACGGACCTTGGTGTTCTGAACAGTTTTGTTCCAGTATCACAGATCTTGCTGTTCACGGAACAATTTTTTTCCAGTATCACAGATCTTGCTGTTCACTGGACAGTTTTGTTCCAATATCACAGACCTTGGTGTTCACTCTGAACAGTTTTGTTCCAATATCAAAACCTTGAAACCTTGTTCCAGTATAACAGACCTTGGTTTTCACTCTGAACAGTTTTGTTCCAGTACCACAGACCTTGGTGTTCACTGAACAATTGTGTTCCAATATGACAGACCTTGGTGTTCACTGAACAATTTTGTTCCAATATCACAGACCTTGGTGTTCACTGAACAGTTTTGTTCCAATATCACAGACCTTGCTGTTCACTGAACAATTTTGTTTTCACAAACCTATCACAACAATTTTGTTCAATATTACAGACCTTGTGTTGTCTACCAAACAATTTTGTTCAATTTTTTCCCATTTTTTCGGGGGGCGGGGCGGTTAGGCCCCGGTAATGAAAGTCATTACTGAGCAAATGTGCGCTATTTGAGGCTATAATTACGTTGTAAAGTGCCGTGTGTGTTTTGCCCTGTGTGTGTGTACGTGTGTCTGTGTGTGTATGACTGTTGGTAATAGAGAAACTCCTAAAATTACGACCTTGCGTGACCTGAAATGCGTAAGGTACAAGAAAGGTCAATCTTGAAACCCAGTGTTTCATAATTCAGATATATTTCTTTATTTATGGTGATGAATGAGATTTTTTTCGTCTCGTAAATTTCACGAGGGATTTACCATCGATGATCATTCATTTTTTACGAAGAGAGAGAGAGAGAGAGAGAGAGAGAGAGAGAGAGAGAGAGAGAGAGAGAGAGTTTGTTTGTCCTCTTTCGTTTTCATTTTGTAGCTGTTTCTTCTAGTTTTCTTCAGATAATCAGAGGAGAGAGAGAGAGAGAGAGAGAGAGAGAGAGAGAGAGAGAGAGAGAGAGAGAGAGAGAGAGACTTGAGGCGAAAGGATAACAAGGGAACAAGAAAGAGTTGGGATCTGACCTCGAAGAAATTGATGGAGTAATCCAATAGAAATTGAGGGATTATTTTGCAAGAAAATTCCTTCTTTTCAATCAGTAACAGTGTTCATGTTTACGTTCATAATGAAGAAATTTATTGGGTTAATAAATCCCACTGGTTGAAAGGACAGTATTGGTGAATACATTTTGTGATAAATGTATGTCTCGTGGCTGGATGTTACTGATGGAGTTTTAGTGTAATAAATGTGTTTGCTTCGTGAATTTTTTGCACTAGCTTTTACTATATACATATATACGTATACATATATGTATATATATGCACACATACATCATACACATACATAAATGCATGCATACACAGAGATTTATATACTCATACCATTGCTGTTATGGTGTCATCAGATTTTTTTGCGAAATAAGTTTGACATTTAATTTTCTGAACAAATTACTTTACTATTTTTTTAATTAAATACCTTTTTAAATTTACACTCAATATTCCATTACATTTATTGAAAAAACAACAAATTACTGTACTTCTTTCAAATTAGGGTTGTTGTTAAATTTACACTTTTATTGAAGAAACAACAATTTTTTGATAAACCACTGTTACATTTGTTAGAATACATTCCTGTAACATGATTCCGAAATTGCCAATGCTTTAGATCAACCTTGAAATAATTTTGCCGGAATTCCAGCATGTAATTCAATTGTCAAGAATTGATGCCATAAAATATTTGGGGACCCTGTTCTGTTCAGTCAACCTGTCTTTATAATATCTGATACAGTCAATAAAAAATTAATACCTTCAAACTATATTATTGTCATTTAACCAGTCAGTGATTATTTGTAAATTCTTTTCCAATCAGTTAGTCAGTTCATGATCTGGGTAAAATGACTTATGATCAGTCTGTCAGTCAACAGTCTGTGAAAAGAAATTATCAGTCTGTCAGTCAACAGTCTGTGAAAAGAAATTATCAGTCTGTCAGTCAACAGTCTGTGAAAAGAAGTTCAGAATAATTTTATTATATTCGGCGGCTCTTGGAAACTATAATGAAATCAGTGTATCAGTGATTTAACTTCTTATAATCTTGACAGCTTAAGCTTTGATTATAATCTTGACAGCCTAAGCTTGATTATAATCTTGACAGCCAAAGCTTGATTATAATCTCGACAAACTAAGCTTGATTATAATCTTGACAGCGTAAGCTTGATGACAATCTTGACAGCGTAAGTTTGATTATCATCTTGACAGCCTAAGCTTGATAGTACTCAGATTGATAAATCGTCTTTATAAGTAATGGATGAATTATTACATAGAGCAAGCGCTCAAAATCCAATGGACAATGAATCTGGGAAAACAGACGCAGGTTGAAAGTTCCAAATATTGGTGGGCTAAGTAAATAAACTTAGCGAATTGGGCGCAATATAGTATTGCCGCCTACGGCAGTGAAGTAAAATTAATATATATTAATTATGGAAATTAACCCATTTTTTCCCTCGTAAAAATATAATTATGTTTTAGAATCTCTTATTTTCAAGTTCCGCCTTAATTCACTGGTCAGACTAGGTCAGAGGTTCTAATGGAAGGTTTATCACGGGATAATTACAACGCTGTCACGCACGTTCTTATAGAGAGAGAGAGAGAGAGAGAGAGAGAGAGAGAGAGAGAGAGAGAGTCGGACTTTGTCCCAGTACGGCATAGACAGTTGCAGGAAAAATTCGCCAGAGAGAGAGAGAGAGAGAGAGAGAGAGAGAGAGAGAGAGAGAGAGAGAGAGAGAGAGTCGACTTTGCCCGAGCACGGCACAGATAGTTATAGGAAAAATTCACCTCACTTATGTATACCGTTATAATTGCTATAAATAAGAGAGAGAGAGAGAGAGAGAGAGAGAGAGAGAGAGAGCGCGTTTTCATGTAGATAGGGTACAGTTATAGACAAAATTCACCTTACGTATGTATACGGTTATAACTGTTGTAAATGAGAGAGAGAGAGAGAGAGAGAGAGAGAGAGTTTACACAGAGAAGAAATATAAACACCCAACACATTCATGAATAGAATGAAAGATAATAAAGTATCGGATTAACCTTAAAAGAACTTGATGCTCTGATAAGTGAACGAATTCTCAGCTGGGGGAGAATTTAAGAAGATTCTCAATTCCCTTTCATAACCTGGTCCCCTGATTGTAGATCAATTTGACCAGAACCCTAAAAAAAAAAAAAAAAAAAAAAACTCGTCCAGGCTCCAGAAAAAAACATGAGTGAACAAATTCTAAATTATGGAGAATGTAGGCAGAAACTCAAGGTCCTTGTATAACTTGGTACCTTGATTGTAGATCACTTTGGCCAGCCCCTCCCCCAAAAAAAAAAACTCCTCCAGGCTAAAAAAAAAAAAAAATTCTAAACTATGGAGAATTTAGGCAGATTGTTGATGCCCTTTCATAACTTAGTCCCCTGATTGAAAACTACTTTGGCCAGGCCCTCCCCCTCAAAAAAAAAAACTCCCGGGGAAAAAGCATAAGTGAACAAATTCTAAACTATGGAGAATTTAGGCAGAATCTTAAGACCCTTTCATAACCTTGTCGCCTTGGTTGTAGGTCAATTCGACTGTAGGCCCTAAAAAAAAAAAAAACTCGTCCAAGCTCTTAAAAAAAAGTAATTTTTCCAGCAGTGGCTGAGCAGAGACAACGATGTTTTCTCTCTTTTTTTTTTCACGATGGACTTTTTTTCACCTTTTTTTTATGACGGATTTTTTTTTCTTTTTTTATGATGGACTTTTTTTTATGACGGACACGTAGTCCTGCTCTAGGTCATAAAATCTGGTCTCCTTGTCACCCCCGTTTATGGTCCTCACGTGAGTGGAATGCTAACTATCACCCCAACCCCACAACCCCTCCACCCCATCCTCACTGTCTTCCCCGGGGGTGGGGGCGGGCTGATTCGATGATGACGCAATTCACGGATTCGGGAAACAGGTCGTAACTCTTCGGCGAACGATTATGTCGAAAGTTTGTGAATAGTCACATGTGATCTTGAAAAAAAAAAAAAGTAAAAAATGAACCGAAGTTTCTTCGGCACAATCGAGTTTTCTGTACAGCCGCTACAACGTGTAATCAAGGCCACCGAAAACAGAACTATCTTTCGATGGTCTCGGTATAATGCTGTATGAGCCACTGCCCATGAATCTTTAACCACGGCCCGGTGGTAGCCTGCCCTATATCGTTGCCAGATGCACGATTATGGTTAACTTTAACCTTAAATAAAATAAAAAAAAACCACTGAGGCTAGAAGGCTGCAATTTGGTATGTTTGATGATTGGAGGGTGGATGATCAACATACCCTCTAGCCTCGGTAGTTTTTAAGATCTGAGGGCGGACAGAAAAAAGTGCGGACGGAATAAAGTGCGGACAGAAAAACGCGGACAGAATAAAGTGCGCACAGAAAAAGTGCGGACGGACAGACAAAGCCGGCACCGTAGTCTTCTTTTACAGAAAACTAAAACTGGAAAAAAAAACTATTTCTTAGTGCAACTGTGGGGATTCTTTCCAGTTTCAATTTGAGATCCTTGTATTTTGTATATTAAATCATTTTCCGACCACTCCAACTCCCTTTTTTCACTGCTTTAAGCGCTGAATGGCCGAGAATGCCCCTCTTAAAAGCTTGAAGAAGTCATATTATTATTATTATTATTATTATTATTATTATTATTATTATTATTATTATTATTATTATGTGTTATTATTATTATTATTTTTTTTATGAAGTATGACTCAAGATACAATTTGTATCACATCACAATGACATTTTATAAACAAACGTTAAACTCCAGCGAATTGGATATAAAACAACGTTTGTAACTTAATGGTATTTCATTTGAGAGACCTGGGTTTGAGTCAGATGTGAGTCAGAAATTTATATATATATATAATATATATATATCTTTGTTTGCTTGTTTTTTTTTAATTCAAGCCAAATGACCGTGGGGTCTACCTCACAAGCAAGCAAGCAAAAAAAGGGGGGGCGGGGGAGCGAACACCCTTCGTGTCAGTAAATGACCCGACCTGCCCACTCCAGTCACAAAGCAGCCCAGGTCTTAACTGGTAACTCCCCACCCCACACCTACACACCCACCCCACTGTTCAATTTACCATTCATTCAGTATTCATGGAAAGCAAAGACACTTATAGAGGGGGTTTTTCACGCGGACATTCCAGGGTTTTTTCACTCGGGCATTCCAGCCCCTTTCCCTATATATGGATATATTCTTTTCCAATTTAGCTGTGACCATCCCCGAGGAGTGCGGCTGTTCTCCACCTTTGTGGGTAGTGGTTATTTTATTTTAATTTTTTTTTATTTATTTATTTTTTGTGATATTTTCTTCTGAGAGTTAATAACGTGCCTGGCTGTGGGCTGTCTCATTTTGGAGTGGTGTTGAGAACTGGTGTATATAAGTTAGTATCAGTATTAGAAGCAGCAGCAGAGAGCAGAGAGCAGAGAGAGTAGAGAGAGAGAGAGAGAGAGAGAGGAGAGAGAGAGAGAGAGAACAATTGCCAGGCGTGGGAGATATATATGTATATGTATATACTTATGTGTGTATGTGTAGATATATAATATATACCATATGTATGTATGTACGTATGTATGTATGTATATGTTTATACATATATAGCCTATAAATATAAGTGTATATATACATAATATACATTACATACAAATACATCGTAATGTTGCTTAAATCTGTAAATTTTCTGTTTAACAGGCATATTCGTGTTACTCAAGAAGGAATATACATTACCGTAGTGCTTTTATTTCTCTCTCTCTCTCTCTCTCTCTCTCTCTCTCTCTCTCTCTCTCTCTCTCTCTCTCTCCTCTTCTTCTTCTTCTTCTTCTTCTTCTTCTTCTTTCTTGCTCTTCGCTCAGCCTTTCAGGTATCATGATGAAATTTTTGAAATTTTAAAAAAATTTTCTTAAGTGAATTCCACGTGGATTATCTTCCACTGGATGAAGTCAGTAAGGAGAAGAAGACCGCTTGTCTTACCCTCATTAATATTCCCCGTAGGGGGTTAGTGCCTCCAGTGCACCTCACGTGGTGCACTCTAGGCATTACTTTAGGGTCTTTGCAAGCATCCTTTCGGCTCCTAGCTACAACCTTTTCATTCATTTTACTGTTCTTCCACTCATATTCTCTTTCCATCTCGCGATCCACCTTCTCCTAACAATTGTTTCATAGTGCAATTGCTTTGAGGTTTTCCTCCTGTTACACCTTTCAAACCTTTCTATTATCAATCTCCCTTTCAGTGTTGAATGACATCATAGGTCCCAGCGTTTGGTATCTGGCCTCAATTCCATATTCTCTTCCAGCCTATTCTCATTAATATTTCACTTTAGTTCCTCATTGGACGGATGGGTATCGTTCTCAGCTAGCACTCTGTTGGCCCCGCGTTCGAATCTCCGACCGGCCAATGAAGAATTAGAGGAATTTATTTCTGGTGATAGAAATTCATTTCTCTGTATAATGTGGTTCGATTCCACAATAAACTGTAGGTCCCGGTGCTAGGTAACAATTGGTTCTTAGCCACGTAAACAAATCTAATCCTCCGGGCCAGCTCTAGGAGAGCTGTTAATCAGCTCAGTGGTCTGGTTAAACCAAGGTATACTTAACTAAATATTGCATTTTATTTTACCTTCATGACAAACCAAAATTGAAACTTGTAATCTTTTGGGGGGGGAAATGTTTGGATTCGGCGGTCATCGGACGCATGTTGGATAATCTATATTTTTTTTTGGTAGAAGCCCGCGGGACGCTGCATTAAATATCACCCACAGTTATCCCACGCTCAGGAATACCTGAGATTTGGTCGAAAGTAGCAGATTCTCTGCACCTTTTTCCGTCCTTAGGTCGAAGATGATAGCTGGATTCAGTCCCACTCAAGTTGATACTTACCTTGTGTGGTAAACATATGATAACATCTCTGTTACCTTTGAGAGAGAGAGAGAGAGAGAGAGAGAGAGAGAGAGAGAGAGAGAGAGAGAGAGAGAGAGAGAGAGAGAGAGAGTATTAACTATCATTATTCTCATTTGTACTTCAGGTGTGTGTGTGTGTGAGTTTGTGTCTGAGAGAGAGAGAGAGAGAGAGAGAGGAGAGAGAGAGAGAGGAAAAATCACCTTCTGCCCTTTTGTACAGACAGACAGATGTGCCTGTCTCAGTCAAGCGGAAAGTGAAGGAAGATTAAACGGAATGAACAGGAGAAGCATCCGAGAATTTCTTTTCTGTTTTTTCAATTTTTATTTTTATGGCCTCCCACCATCCTTGCCACCCACCCCCTCTCCCCTAATGTTTTCGGCCGAGGGGGAGGGGGGAGGAATGGGTCCAGGACCAAGTCATTCAGCGGAACGCCATACTAATGGATTCTTTTTGTCCGGGAGCTGGACTCCAAATACGCGGGACTTCTCTTTACCTTAGAAAATGCCTTCGTCATACTTTGCTTATGGGTCACGAGAGCATTCCTCCTGAAGGTGGGGGGAGGGGGGGGGAGGATGGACCCCTTGTCCTCTCTCTCCCACCCAGCTTCAGGGTTTAGGGGTTGGAAGAAGCTTGGGGTGGGGGGACTCGAAGCAAGGAGAGTCCATTTTTTTTTTTTTAGGATTCTATCTACAGATATCTCTATCTTTCTTACTACTCCCCAGGATATTTTCTGCAGTATCATGATTTTATATCCTACTGACAACTCTCAGGATATTTTGTCTACGGTTGTCGTGATTTTATATCCTGACAAATCTTAGGATATTGCCTGCAGTATCATGATTTTATATTTGTTCTCAGGATTGTCTACAGTAAAAACTGATTTTATAACCCCTGACAAATCTTATGATATTGCCTGCAGTATCATGATTTTATATCCCGCTCTCAGACAGTTCTACAGTATCATGATTTTATTGTCATACAACCAATATTGTTTTCGATTTTATAACCATTCTTACAGCTATCAGGATATTGTCTACATCTTTATTTTATATCCTTCTTACAACTCTCAGGATATTGTCTACGGTATCATGATTTTATATCATTCTGACAACCAGGATATTGTTTTCGAGGTATGTTATTTTATATCATTCTTACAGCTATCAGGATATTGTCTACAATTATCTTTATTTTATATCCTTCTTACAACTCTCAGGATATTGTCTACAGCATCATGATTTTATATCCCCTGACAACTCTCAGGATATTGTCTACACCATCATGATTTTATATCCCCCTGACAACTCTCAGGATATTGTGTACAGTATCATGATTTTATATCCTTCTTAAAACTCTCAGGATATTGTGTACGAGTATTATAATTTTATATCCTCACAACTCTCAGGATATTGTCTACAGTATCATGATTTTATATCCTCACAGCTCTCAGGACATAGTCTTCGAGTTATGTTATTTTATATCATTCTTACAGCTATCAGAATATTGTCTACAATTATCTTTATTTTATATCCTTTTTTACAGTTCTCAGCATCACACGTGTAAGAGTATCATTATTTTATATACAACTTACCAGCACCATCTTTTTTATGTAGTAATATCCTGGCTACAATGATCATGACATCATCATTAGGTGTCATAATCATAATCATAACTAGTCACCAGATTCATCCGTACAACTTTCTGCTCCTGCTGGGATTTGAGTAGGATCTTGTCTAATACTCATCAGGATCGCGATTCAGGATCTATCTGCTCTTAGGATCCTATTCTAACTTTATTCAGAACCAGTTTAAAGCTGTTTGAGTCCTTTTAGTTTTCTGTTAAAGAAAACTATTGTGCCGGCTTTGTCTGTCCGTCCGCACTTTTTCTGTCCGCCCTCAGATCTTAAAATCTATTGAGGCTAGAGGGCTGCAAATTGGTATGTTGATCATCCACCTCAATCATCAAACATAACAAATTGCAGCCCTCTGCCTCAATGTTTATTTTATTTGGTTAAAGTTAGCCATAATCGTGCTTCTGGCAACTATATAGAATAGGCCACCACCGGGCTGTGGTTAAAATTTCATGGGTCGCGGCTCATACAGCATTATACTGAGGCCACCGAAAGATAGATCTATTTTCGGTGGCCTTGATTATACGCTGGACAGAAAACTCGATTGCGCCGAAGAAACTTCGGCTCATTTTTTACTTGTTTATTATCATGATTCCTTTCAAAGCTTAAATAGATCCTATCAAGGATTGAGAGTCCTTGTTCGTAGCTGAAAGAATAATGTCCAAAAATATATTTGTCTTTTTATGGTTATCATGTTCTTGTCTACAAGATCTGGTTAAAGTAATTTTGCTTTCAGAATGTAGGTAGAGCGTTGGTCGACAGGCACATTGCTTTTTGTAAATGTGGTTGGTTTCTTTTAGAACTTTAATTGAATTGTTTGTCCTTTGACAGGCTTTTATTTGTAAATTGGTTGCTTACATTTAATGTTGTGTTACCAGTTCAAAGTGTAAAATTACCGTAAAAATATAAAATATGCTCCATTTGTTTAAATTTGGTGTAAATGTGCTGATTATTTCCTACCAGATTATTTAAGTGTAACTGATTGAATATCGCCTTTGTGTTGTAAAATGACTCCTTCAAAAGTTCCTCGTTGGACGAATCGGTAGAGTTCTCGGCTAGCACTCTGCTAGACCCGAGTTTGAGTCTCCGGTCGGCCAATTACGAATTAGAGAAATTTATTTCTGGTGATAGAAATTCATTTCTCGGTATAATGTGGTTCGTATTCCACAATAAGCTGTAGGTCACTGGCTAGGCAACCAATTGGTTCTTAGCCACTTAAAATAAGTCTAATCCTTCGGGCCAGCCCTAGGAGAGCTATTAATCAGCTCAGTGATCTGGTCAAACTAAGGTATACTTAACATTTTTTGACTCCTTCAAAAGGATTTGGTTTGTTTCACGAACATTGGTCTAATGACCTAGCACCGAAACCGTCCTCAATTTTAAAAACAGAGTAAAACCAACAACGAAACAAATTCCCCCTATATAAAAAAAAAACCTCCCCCCAAAAAAAATTAAAACTGAAAAAACTTCCTACCAATCAACTCATCCCATCAAACGCCCTTCATTCAGTCCAGCCACTTGACGGCACTTATGATTTTATTTTTATCTTTTTTTCCCCCTCTCTTTTTTTCTCTCCCCCCCCCCAGCTGCCCATCTGGCCAAGAGAGCTTTGCTCTGCTAACTCATCTGAGGTTAATTTTTGGTCATATCATATGAGGTTTCATTGAGTGTACACAAACACGTCGCGCCGACCCTCTCTCTCTCTCTCTCTCCTGGATATTAACAGCAGAGTCAACAGACGGTCTTGCATGAGAGAGAAAGAGAGGTCTCTCTCTCTCTCTCTCTCTCTCTCTCTCTCTCTCTCTCTCTCTCTCTCTTTAAAGGGATTTCATTTTTATTATTGAACGGGGAAGAGCGGACATGGAATATGAGAGATGTTCATTCGAGGGCCTCTCTCTCTCTCTCTCTCTCTCTCTCTCTCTCTCTCTCTCTCTCTCTCTCTCTCTCTCTCTCTCTCTTTCTCTCTTCTTCTTCTTCTTCTGTAAAGGGATTTCATTTTCATTACTGAACGGGGAAGAGTGGACATGGAATATGATTGAGGAAGGTAATAGATCTCTCTCTCTCTCTCTCTCTCTCCTCTCTCTCTCTCTCTCCTTCTTCTTCTTCTTCTTCTTCTGTAAAGGGATTTCATTTTCATTATTGAACGGGGAAGAGCGGACATGGAATATGATTGAGGAAGGGTAATAGATTTCTCTCGCTCTCTCTCTCTCTTTAAAGGGATTTCATTTTCATTATTGGATGGAGAAGAGTGGACAGAGGAAATGATAAAGGAAAGGCGATAGGTCTCTCTCTCTCTCTCTCTCTAAAATGAAGAGCGAACGATATGGAACACGAACAAATGAACTAAAGAAGAATTGATGAATAAGATCCTCGTGAATGCTGGTAACGTAAGGTACCTCGTTTGTCCAACATTGTGTCTTCCATGGCATTATATATATATATATATATAATATATATATATATATATATATATATATATATATATATATATATATAATAAAAATATAATGTATTTATGTGATTTATATTAATTCTTGGAAAGTCTGATGAGTCTGAGAGAGAGAGAGAGAGAGAGAGAGAGAGAGAGAGAGAGAGAGAGAGAGAGAAGAGAGAGAGAGAGAGGAGAGGTAAACGTATTGCACTTCTTGACTTTCATTCAGTCGTGACTAAAATAGTTTTCTATTAATAAAGTAACATTATATTATAGTTCATGTTTCATTTCATTCAGTCGTGACTAACAAGTACTTTTTTTTATCATTTAAGTGACACTACATTAGAGTTCATGTTTACTTTCATTCAGTCATTAAAATGGCACTATATTAGTCATGTATACTTTCACTCAGTCGCTTCGACAAGTACTTTTTTTTTCATCTTGTAAAGTGTCACTATATTCTAGCCATTATTAACATTGCTTAGTGAAATACGTTTAGTAGCAATACATTTTTAAATACACCAAGAATAAACTGTAACCAGTATTCTAAGATTGGCTTACGAATAAACCTTTTAACAAGAAGTTGGTTCTTGTTTGTACAAACATTCACGTTCACACATGATCAGATTTTGGTCACTTTTCCATGTAGTTTAGAGATCAACACTCAGATTGCAACGTCTGATGACCTTCGTGATTGCAGCGCCATTTCTTTGACGTACTTCTATTAGGTCAACTGGTGGGAGGCCGGTCTCATAAAGAACATTAAACGTATATCCTTGTGGTTGGAAGACTTGGAAGTGGTTGATTTTTCATTTGCTGCAAGATTTAAAGAGAGAGAGAGAGAGAATGATAAATAAAGGTTTTGACATACATATGTATATATATATATGGAGAGAGAGAGAGAGAGAGAGAGAGAGAGAGAGAGAGAGAGAGAGAGAGAGAGAGGCAACAACCGAGAAACATTCTGAAAAGAATAGTATTGGTTCTCACTCATCAGCCTTCCTCCTTTTCTCTTTTTCTGAGGGCTATCTAGAAAAGGCATTACATTTCATATTTGCGTGTGTGTGTGTGTGTGTGTAAGTGAGTGAGAGTGAGTGGCCGTGAGCCCATTTCTTAAATATACAAACATGTAGATGACATAAGCAAGTTTTAAGGACACTGCGTTTATCCCTGATTCAGAAGTTAAAAGGAAGTGTCTGTGATAGTTGTATTATCTTGTTTTTCCCACGGTACCCCAGTCCCATGGGAATATAATGTGTTATTATCTTTGTGACGATTTTATATCTCCTAAAAGAAAACGCTGTACGTTTCTGTACGTAAAGAAAACGGACGGTTCTTTACGTAGAGAAAACTTTTTTTTCCCCAAGGTACCTCAGTCCCAAGGGAAAACAACAATTATATTATTATTATTATTATTATTATTATTATTATTATTATTATTATTATTCTGACGGTTATAGCTGTTGCTAAAGAAATCGTCGTACTTTGCTGTACTTAAAGAAAACGTCGAACGTTGCCGTACGTAAAGAAAACGTCGCGCGTTGCTGTACGTAAGGAAAACTTCGCACGTTGCTGTACGCAAAGAAAATGTACGTTTCTGTACGTAAAGAAAACGTACGGTTGTGTCTGTTAAGAAAACTCCAGTCCCGCGGGAAAACAATGAATTATTATTATTATTATTATTATTATTATTATTATTATTATTATTATTATTATTATTATTATATCTGCTAAAGAAAACGTCGTACTTTGCTGTACGTTAAGAAAACGTTGCACATTGCCGTACGTAAAGAAAACGGTGTGCGTTGCCGTACATAAAGAAAACGGAGAAGAGAAACTGCCTGGGCCCAGAAGCACGATGATAATCCCTTGACAAAAAAATAAAAAACAAAAAAAAATAAAATACGATAAAATAGAGAATGTAGGCCATCCCATAAACATAGACCGGCCGACACTGGGTTGGCTGGTTAATGCTTCTTCAGGCGCTGCTTCAGAAGAAGCGTGATACAGAAGGGAAACAATAGGCCCTTCCCTTCCTCCTCCTCCTCCTCCTCCTCCTCCTCCTCCTCCTCCTCCTCCTCCTCCTCCTCCTCTCCTCCCTCCTCCTCCTCCTCCAGCAGTAGGCGTCGGACGAAGACGTGCCGTATGAACGATATGGTTTTTTGCGCCGCTCATTTGCATAGGAGAGACCGCCTGTAGCGAGGCGAATTCATTATTCCTTTTTCAAGTTAGCAGAGAGAGAGAGAGAGAGAGAGAGAGAGAGAGAGAGAGAGAGAGAGAGAGAGAGAGAGAGAGGGTGTGTCTTTTAAAACCATCTTCTTCACTTCATCGTTCCCCCATTTATCTTGTCGTTTTTGTATTTTGTTGCTGTATTGTCATAGTGTTGCAATTTTTAGACTTTTATTATCATAATCTCTCTCTCTCTCTCAATTATTTTTGTGTTATTTGCGAAAACAGAAATCAAATTAGACTGTTTATTGTTTAGTACTGAGATAAAACTGTAATAATTCCTGATACAAAATATCGATTTAAATGTAATAATTTTTCCAATCTGTTCCTTTAGTTAACAAGGCTCATTGTCAGTGAGTATCATCAGTGATTACATTAATGTAATGTCCATTTATTATCTTAAAGGTTACATTTAGATAAAAGGATTATCATAATGAAGAAAGGTCAGGTAAGTTACCTGGGCCTAAGTAAGATTGGATTTTGCAGTGGAATCTATAACTTCAAGAATGTTCTGTCATTATCAAAAAAGTTGTAGTGCGATAATGCAATTATTTGAGAGAGAGAGAGAGAGAGAGAGAGAGAGAGAGAGAGAGAGAGAGAGAGAGAGAGAGAGAGAGAGAGAGAGAGAGAGGAGAGAATTAGTAAATCTTGATCTTGTGAGAGAGGAGAGAGAGAGAGAGAGAGAGAGAGAGAGAGAGAGAATTAGTAAATGATCTTGTAAAGAGAGAGAGGGAGAGAGAGAATTAGTAAATCATCTTGAGAGAGAGAGAGAGAGGAGAGAGAGAGAGAGAGAATTAGTAAATCATCTTAGAGAGAGAGAGAGAGAGAGAGAGAGAGAATTCGTAAATCAACTTGAAAGAGAGAGAGATAGAGAATTAGTAAATCAACTTGAGAGAGAGAGATACAGAATTAGTAAATCACCTTGAAAGAGAGAAAGAGATAGAGAGAGGGAGAGAGAGAGAGAGAGAGAAACCATCTCGATCATCATTTGATCATCATTTTGCGGTCTGAACAAAACAACATCTGCTTAATTATGTCGAATTAAGAGCTGGATTGAGTCATTGCCTCCCAGTCAGGGCTGAGATTATATAATTAAGCAGTTACATTGTCGCAGAGTAAGTTTGTGTGTGTTTGTGTATGTGTGTGTGTGTGTGTGTGTCATGCATTATTTGCAAGTCGCTGAATGAAAGCTAAAGCGAATTTGTGATTATCTTGTCATTATCTTGTAGTTTCTTGCTTTGTCGGAAAGATATTTGAAGTTTGTGTGTGTATGTGCGTTTGTGTGTATCATGCATTGTTTGCAAGTCACTGATTGAAAGCTAAAGCGAATTTTGGTATAATCTTGCAATCAACTTGCAAGTTCTTGCTTTGTAGGAAAGTTATATTTGAAGTAACGGCCTCCAACACTGCTTGTGGCAAATAGTCTCTTTGAAATTCTGTTATTCATCAATTTATTTCTTTAAGATGCTTTCACTTCCTGAAATCCCCACTGAACTAAATTCTATTTCTAGTTGGTAGATAAAAAAAAAAACTTCCTTCTTCAGTGTGAGTGTAATTTTAAGAATCACTGCTCTGGTTTTTTTGAAATTCTGTTATTCATCAATTTATTTCTTTAAGATGCTTTCATTTCCTGAAATCTCCACTGAACTTAATTCTATTTCTAGTTGGTAGATAAAAACTTCCTTCTTCAGTGTCAGTGGTTTCTGAATGTAATTCATCAGTATTTCTTTAAGAATCACTCCACTGAACTTAATTCTATTTCTAGTTGGTAGATTTTTCTTCAGTGTGGCCTGGTTTTTTCGAAGTTGGTGAAATAAGAAGTAGTATAATTTGAGCTTTGGTTCTGTTGAGAGCTGAAAGGACAATTTTGTAGATGATATTCAAAGATTGTTTATTGTCCAGTCAAATTGACTACGTGCAAACCCACCTGGTTTTATTAATGTTCATATGTTAAACGCATGTATATAATGTATCCATTCATATGTGTATGTATATTTTCGTACGTAGTCTGTTGTAAGAGGAGACTGAAGACATGTTATTGAACCACTTGAGATCAGCATCTCGGCTGACGGATGTATCACCAAATGAAAGAGAGAGAAAGGGAGAGAGAAAGAGAAAGAGAGAGAGAGGGGAGAGAGAGAGAGAGAGAGATAATGTATGTATGGCCCAGTTTTATTACTCTAGATAGACGAGCAGAGAGAGAGAGATATGTATGAGAGAGAGGAGAGAGAGAGAGCAGAGAGAGATTTATGTATGCATAACCAAATCGATTACTGGGGAGAGTCGAGACTGGGGGAGAGAGAGAGAGAGAGAGACTATAACTCGAGTTGAAACTTGCTGCATCATTTAGTACTGAGGGCTTGAATCAAAAGACTTACAGTTCTCTCTCTCTCTCTCTCTCTCTCTCTCTCTCTCTCTCTCTCTGTCTTTGAGGTCGTGTATAGTAATAAAACGGTTAAGTATGCGTAACCATGACTATCGTTTCTGTCAAATCATCTGACGGTTTTTCTTTTTTCTTTTTTTTTAGGACACGGGAACCTCATCATACAAGAAAGGAGCCTGCGAGAAGACGTAAGTTGCCAGGTTGTCCTTTTGTTTAATTTTTAAAAAATGTTACTGATGGGATGGAACAGAAACAGTTGTCAGGTCTAGTGAGAAAGTGCGGATGGTTGAGAGTGAATGTGAATTTCCGAAAAGGCAATTGTCGTGAGGATAATTTGTGCTCTGATTATCTGACGCCATATTTGGTGTAAAAGGAATTACGAAGCAAAATTTTAATGCCTTTTGCAACTGGCATTATCTACTTTTAATGAAACCACCGTAAAATTTGCAAGTACCAAGTTCCATTTATAAATGTTGACCGATAGGCACGCATACTGTTTTACCCCAATTCTTTGAACTCATGAATTTCTCGTATGTACCTTTTATTTTATGCTTTAATTCCTTCTTCCGTTCTTTTCCTTATCCTCTCATGAAAATACCCATTCATTCTACCGTCAGTGCACCTCATGTGGTGTACTGCAGGCACATTTAGTTCTTGCAGCGTGCCTTCCATAGGCCCCTAGCTGCAACCCTCGTTCCTTTACTGTACCCTCCCTTTCATATTCTCTTTCTCCCATCTTTCCTCCACCCTCTCCTAACAACTGTTTCGTAGTGCAACTGTGATGTTTTCCTCCTGTTACACCTGTCAAACCTTTTGCTGTCAATTTCCGTTTCATCAGCTGTATGACCTCATAGGTCCCAGTGCTTGGCCTTTGGCCTAAATTCTGAATTCACCTCAACTCAACATTCTAAGTGTACATACGCAAGAAACTGATAATTTGACGTCAAGAATTAGAAAAACGTCCTTTACTACAGTTGGTTCAGTGACGTGCAGATTTCTATAGGTGTTAACTTGTACACGTCTGACGTCAGGATTTGATGTCATAGTTCTTGGTATTTCGTTATGTGTGTGTGTGTGAGAGAGAGAGAGAGAGAGAGAGAGAGAGAGAGAGAGAGAGAGAGAGAGAGAGAGAGAGAGAGAATTCCAAGTTCATATTTAAGTGTCATTCTCAAGCCTTGAGTAAAGAGTCCATTGGCAGTATTCTTCAGCTCTTGTACCCCTGTATTTGTATGTGTACATACGATACTTATATGTATATGTATATATCTGTGCATATATATATATATATATATATTATATATATATATATATATATATATATACATATATATATATATATATATGAAACTCCATTCTGTTATCCCCTGCAATGTTGACATGACATTACTTATATGTATAATTATATGTCTGTATATATACATATAAGCACACATACATAGGTATATAAAGCTCCATTTACGACCTGTAATATAATGTGTACAGACATTACTTATATGTATATGTATGCATCTATGCATATAAATATAACCACACATACTTATGCATATAAAACTCCATTCTTTTATCCCATGTAATTGTATGTGTACATACGATACTTATATGTATATATCTATTCATATACATACAACCACACATACATATGTATATAAAACTCCATTCTTGTACCCTTTGTAATATAATGTTTACAGACGTTACTTATAGGTATGTGTATATCTATGCATACACATACAACCATAGTCATATGTATTAAAGATCACCCTTCCGATTAATGGCAGAAATTTCGGATTATTGACCAAGGGGTCCTTTTGACTAGGGGTCCTTAGAAGGCAGTCAGTGACTTCACCGGGGGGGGGAGGGTGTCCCAAGGGAATGCTCCGGCGGTGTTGCCCATACATGTTTGATACAGGAACGGACGAGTGAATGACTAATGCAGCATTTGTGGAGAGAGCATTGTCTGTGCTGAGATGGCTCCCGGAGGGATTGTGTTAATATTTATTTCAGTTGTTTAGAGTGACTTTATTTATTTATATATTTATTTGTTGTTAATATTATTGTTATTCTTTTTTTTTTTAAGAAAGGCTGAACAGTATGGGTTTCAAAGATAAGTTCAAAATATTTTCCATCTGTGCTTATTATTATTATTATTATTATTATTATTATTATTATTATTATTATTATTATTATTATTATTATTATTTTAAGAAAGGCTTAACAATATGAGTTTCAAACCTAAGTTCAAAATATTTTCCATCCGTGCTTACTTATTATTATTATTATTATTATTATTATTATTATTATTGTGTGTGTGTGTGTGTATTATTATTTTGAAAGGCTGAACAATATGAGTTTGAAAGATAAGTTCATTTTTCCATTTATTAATACATTCTTAAGATGTTCAAAATTTTTTCCCATTATTATTATTATTTATTATTATTTTAAGAAAGGTTGAACAATTAGTTTTATTATGTTTTATTTATTATTATTATTATTATTATTATTATTATTATTATTATTATTATTAGAAAGGTTGAACAATATGAGTTTGAAAGATGAGTTCAAAAATATTTTCACCCTGCTGATATTATTATTCTTATTATTATTATTATTATTATTATTATTATTATTATTATTATTATTATTATTATTATTATTATTATTTTAAGAAATGCTGAGCAATATGGGTTGTAAAGGTAAGTTTAAAAATGTTTTCCCTCTACTTTATTATTATTATTATTATTATTATTATTATTATTATTATTATTATTATTATTATTTTAAGAAATACTGAGCAATATGGGCTGTAAAGATAAGTGCAAAAATATTTCCCCTCTATTATTATTATTATTATTATTATTATTATTATTATTATTATTATTATTATTATTATTCTTTTCAGAAAGGCTGAACAATATGAGTTTCAAAGATAAGTTACAATAGCCATCCACAGAATAAAATATATCCATGTAAAACCTCCAGTAAAAAATAACAAAGAAATGAACATATTGCTAATACCATCGATTAAACCGTACAATGTACAAAAAAAAAGCACGCTTGCGCACAAACTCAAGAAAAAAAAAATGCCGCATTTAAACATGGACACTTTCTCGCGCGCTCTCTTACACACAGACACACACACACACACACACACACACACACACACACACACACACATGCAAATTTATGGGGTGTAGGCAAAGTTTTAACAGTGGAATGTGTGCTACATGTATGTCGCTGGCTGCAAGTGCGGGAGAAATGCAGGGAATCGGGAATCTGGGAATCTGGAATCTGGAATCAGGAATGGGGCGAGCAATGCAGATGGTGGAAGGGGGAGGGAGGGAGAGAGAGAGAGAGAGAGGAAGGGGGGTGGAAAAAGAAGGCTGGGTTTGGGCGTTGAGGTGGGTGGGTGGGTGGGTGGGGGGATGGGCAAAAGAGCCACCTAGCATCACGCAATATGTACCTGCGGGAGTTCCTTGCTCTCTCTCTCTCTCTCTCTCTCTCTCTCTCTCTCTCTCTCTCTCTCTCTCTCTCTCAAGTCCTAAATGAGTTTTATTCAATGCAGGTTATCCCCCCCCCCTCTCTCTCTCTCTCTTCTTCTTCTTGTTCTTCGTTTAACGTGCTTTTTCCCATTTTTCATATGGGGTAAGCACGATGCCTTCTTTTGAAGGACTTTGATTTGGCGTTTGGGGTAGGCCGTAGCCTCGATCGGCTGCCCTGCCTGACATCGCTTAGACCCCGGTAGCACATGTGTATATGTATCGTGCCAAATCCCTCTCTCTCTCAAAATTCTGAAATGAGTTTTACTTAAAGCAGGTTATCGTCTCTCTCTCTCTCTCTCTCTCTCTCTCTCTCTCAAAATTCTGAAATGGGTTTTACTTGAGCCAGGTTATCCTCTCTCTCTCTCTCTCTCACAAAATTCTGAAATGAGTTTTACTTAAAGCAGGTTATCCCCTCTCTCTCTCTCTCTCTCAAGTCCTAAATGAGTTTTATTTAATGCAGGTTATCCCCTCTCTCTCTCTCTCTCTCTCTCTCTCTCTCTCTCTCTCTCTCTCTCAAGTCCTAAATGAGTTTTATTCAGTGCAGGTTATCCTCTCTCTCTCTCTCTCTCTCTCTCTCTCTCTCTCTCTCTCTCTCTCTCTCTCTCTCAAATGAACTTTACTCAGAGCAGGTTAATCACAGGGTGAAGATTGCAATATACCAGTTTACTGAGATCAAATTATGCATTTTTTAACAATTTTCAAAGACACTGGTCTGAGAATAATGGTCTTAATCCCTAATTTCAACCAAAATTGGCGTGAGCATAGAGGGAAAATGAGAAATTATTAAAGAATAAACTGCTTTTATGGGGCTACCGTAAATATACCGAGATATTTTACTTATTTATGAAAATCTCTTGGGATTATTCAGCTTCCTAGTACAGTCCAATTCAGTATGTGGCAGAGAAAATGTAAAAATGATTTCCAGAAGCAAGTTTTAAGATTTTATACAGCCATGTCACATCGAGATAATTTTGAAAGTTCAGACACTAAAAATGATGTAAATGATGGAGTGCTACCTTGAATTTCTCGTTTGTAAACACCAGGTGTGGGATTATCAGGTGATCTGTAATTAAATCTAGAGTCACCCGGATTTACCAAGATACAAGCACTCTGAAGTTCCCTGGATTCTCAGAGATGCTTAGAGAATCACCATGAATCCTAGTTATGTGAATATTTTGTTATCACTTAGATCTTGCTGGTACAGGTATTATACCAACCTGATGTGTGTGCGATAAATTACGTACATGTCTATAACAATTTTACTGTAGAATGGATGCACTGTTAGTTGCTGGGACTACCAATGAGTCATTAACTTGTATTCAACCTGATTATGATGTGTATGTTATCAATTACCAACATGTTTATGACATGTTTTACCCTGGAGTGGACACACCCTCAGTTGTTAGGATTACCAGAATGTTGCCAACTTGTATTCAACATGTCTGTGATGTGTGTGATAAATTACCAACATGTTTATGACATGTTTTACTGTAGAGTGGATGTATCCTTAATTGTTGGGTTTGCACATATTTGTGTATGTGTGAAAACGGGGGCGCAAGTAAGCGAAAATTCATTTTAGCGTCCACTCAGTGCCCTTTTCTAACGAGGCTTGAAGGAAATAAGAAAAGAGGCGTGAAAATCACCCAAAGCTGGGTCAGATTGCGACCGGGGTTCGCTTGGTGGCTTCCCCTTTGCTACGGAAAGTGTTGAGTCTGGTTGTTTGCCTGTGTTGTTGGCAGCTATAACGTGCCAGACGCACGATCATGGCTAAATTTAACCTTAAATAAAATAAAAACTACTGAGGGTAGGAGGCTGCAGTTGGGTATGTTTGATGATTTGAGGGTGGATGATCAACATTCCAATTTGCAGCCTTCTAGCTTCAGCAATTTTTCTATAAAAGAAAACTATTGTGCTGGCTTTGTTTGTCCGTCCGCACTTTTTTCTGTCCGCACTTTTTCTGTCCGGCCTCAGATCTTAAAAACTACTGAGGCTAGAGGGCTGCAAATTGGTATGTTGATCATCCACCCTCCAGTCATCAAACATACCAAATTGCAGCCTTCTAGCCTCAGTAGTATTTATTTTATTTAAGGTTAAACTTAGCCATAATCGTGCGTCTGGCACCGCTATAGGTGCCAACAACACAGGCCATCACCGGGTCGTGGGTGAAAGTTTCATGGGCCGCGGCTGAGAGTTCCTCTGACGATTATACGCTGTACAGCAAACTCGAATGCGCCGAAGGAACTTCGGCACATTTTTTACTTGTTTGTTATAATGATCAGTGTCATTATGATGTGGTCAGGTGCAACTCATTTTGCAATATCTGACCCCGAGGTAGTAGCGTAGGTAAGCTCTTCCAGATTAAAAAATAATTAAAATCATTGAATAATGATTAGTTTGTAAATTTATTTTTCCCTTTCTAATAACTGATCTCTTCTTCTGTATTTCCCATTACCTTCCGTTACTTCTTTCAAATGAACACAGTATTCATTGGGAGCTTAAATTTCAAGTCAGTGGCCCCTCTGGTGGGCTTGTTCCATATGAATAGGGTTCATCTTCTGAGGAATAATAATAATAATAATAATAATAATAATAATAATAATAATAATAATAATACCTTTGTAAGTAAAATTGTCAAAATTAGCCACTAACTTGATTTAAAATGATCTCACTCAGATTTCTGGAAAACTACTCATTCGGTGTGTTTGTACATCTTGAAATGTGTTGCCTCCGGCTTCAACTTTTTCAAAAATACGTGCGATATTGACTCTTAGGTTTATTGAAGAAGGTGTGTTAATGGGTTGCTTTTCACGTAACAGAGATTAACGCAGACTGTCCACTCACTGCATGCGTAATCGAGGGCACGAAGCTGGTACCTGAATGTACATTGTTGTCTTAATAATATATATATATATATATATATATAATATATATATATATATATATATATATATATATATATATATATATATATATATATATATATATATATATATATATATATAATTTCAGTCTATGTACTTTGTGGAACAGTGTACTGAATATTACACATTTGTCAGAGTTACTGTATTGAATGGGATGAAATAATCCTTTTTAGTTAGTTTTCTGTAAAGGAAAACCATTGAGATGGCTATTTGTCTGTCCGTCCTCGCTTTTTGTTTCCGCCCTCATATCTTAAAAACTACTGAGGCTAGAGGGCTGCAAATTGGTTTGTTGATCATCCACCCTCCAATCATCAAGCATACCAAATTACAGCCCTCTAGCCTCTGTAGTGTTTATTTTATCTAAGGTTAAATGTAGCCATGATCGTGCGTCTGGCACTGCTATAGGTGCCGACTACACAGGCCACCGAGATCCTTGACTTATGATGCATGAGAAACCTGTCTGTAAAATTAGTGAGGAAAAGTCTCTATATTTAACTATTCTGGAAAGATGATTTTCAGATGACTGACATCACTTGAAACACCAACAAAAGTGTCAGATGTCTCTTGAGTGATGTGGTCGAAGCGTCTGTTGTCTGTGAATGATGTGGATCTTTCCTTATCAAACTCTTAATTGGAAAAAGTCCCTCTGGTCAAGTACTTTCTGTTCCTTGTAAAGAAATCATCTCTCAGTATTTCCATCAAGATATGACTGCCTTATCTGTGATTGGTTCTTTCCTTATCAAACATCTAATTGAAAAAATAGTCCCTCTGGTCAAGTACTTTCTGTTCCTTGTAAAGAAATGATTTCTCGGTATTTCCATCAAGATATAACTGCCTAATCTGTGATTGGTTCTTTCCTTATCAAACTTCTGATTGAAAAAAAAGTCCCTCTGGTAAAGTACTCTCTGTTCCTTGTAATGAAATCAACTCTCAGTATTTCCATCAAGATATAACTGCCTTATCTGTGATTGGTTCTTTCGTTATCAAAGTTCTAATTGAAAAAAAAGTCCCTCTGGTCAAGTACTTTCTGTTCCTTGTAAAGAAATCATCTCTCAGTATTTCCATCAAAATATAAACTGCCTTATCTATGATTGGTTCTTTCCTTATCAAACTCCTAATTGAGAAAAAAGTCCCTCTGATCAAATACTTTCTGTTCCCTGTAGAAATCATCTCTCAGTATTTCCATCAAAATATAAACTGCCTTATCTGTGATTGGTTCTTTCCGTATCAAACTTCTAATTGGAAAAAAAGTCCCTCTGATCAAGTACTTTCTGTTCCTTGTAAAGAAATCATCTCTCAGTATTTCCGTCAAGATATAACTGCCTTGTCAGTGATTGGTTCTTTCCTTGTCAAACTTCTAATTGAAAAAAAAGTCCCTCTGATCAAGTACTTTCTGTTCCCTGTAAAAGAAATCATCTCTCAGTATTTCCATCAAGATATAAACTGCCTTATCTGTGGTTTTTATACCCTTCAGTAGCCTGCAAAAGATTGACAGGCGCCGATCATCCAAGACAGCGCTGATGGTCACCTCATGAAACGTGACAGGGGGAACGAGTGAGGGTTTTACCTTCGATCTTCTTTGGCAATCTCATAGAATGTGAAATCGTCAGAATCTGTGAGAAGGGAGATTCCCTACAGGGAATTTCATAACTGTCAGTCAAGCGGTTAAGTTTAGATTGAGCTCTTTTTAGAGTTAGTGAGTTTAGATCAAGTCCTTTTCAGCCTTAGTGAATTTAGTTCCGGCTCTTTTTAGCTGTATGAGATTTAGATCAAGCCCTTATCGGCTTTAGTAAATTTAGTTGAAGCGCTTTTTTTTAGGCCGTTTTAAATTTAGGTCAAGCCCTTTTCAGCCGTTGTTAATTGAGGTCAAACTCTATTCTGCCGTAGTAAATTAAGATCAAGCCCTTTTCAACCGTTGTAAATTTAGATCATGCTCTTTTCTGCCGTAGTAAATTGAGATCAAGCCCTTTTCAGCCGTAGTAAATTGAGATCAAGCCCTTTTCAGCCGTAGTAAATTGAGATCAAGCCCTTTTCAGTTGTGGTAAATTTAGAACAAGCCATTTTCAGCTGTAATAAATTTCGATGAAGCCCTTTTCAGCCATAGTAAATTTGGATCAAGCCTTTTTCAGAAGTGTAAATTTAGATGAAGCCCTTTTCAACCTTTGTAAATTAGGTCAAGCCATGTTTAGCTGTTGTAAAATTAAATAAAACCCTTTTCAGCCAGAGTAAATTTAGATCAAGCCCTTTTCAGCCGTAGTCAGTTTAGATCAAGCCCTTTTCAGCCGTATTAAATTGAGATCAAGCCCTTTTCAGCCGTTGTAAATTTAGATCAAGCTCCCTTTTCAGTTGTAGTAAATTTAGATCAAGCCATTTTCAGCCCAAGTACATTTAGATCAAGCCCTTTTCAGCCATAGTAAATTTAGACCATGCCTTCTTCAGCCGTAATAATTTTAGATGAAGCCCTTTTCAGCCATAGTAATTTTGGACCAAGCCCTTTTTCAGAAGTGTATATTTAGATGAAGCCCTTTTCAGCCTTTGTAAATTAGGTCAAGCCATGTTCAGCTGTTGTAAATTTAGATAAAGCCCTTTTCTGCCATAGTAAATTTAGATTAAGCTCTTTTCAGCCATAGTAAGTTTAGATCAAGCCCTTTTCAGCCTTAGTAAATGTAGATCAAGCCATTTTCAGCCTTGGAAATTTAAAATCAAGTGCCTTTTTCAGTTAAGTACATTTAGATCGAGCCCTTTTTCAGCCATAGTAAATTTAGATCAAGCTCTTTTCAGCCTTAGTAAGTTTAGATCAGGCCCTTTTCAGCCTTAGTACATTTAGATCAAGCCTTTTCAGCCGTAGTAAATTTAAATTAAGACCTTTTCAGCCTTGGATTGATGATGATCAGACCGTTTTCTGAAAGCAGGGTTTTCAGGAATTTCTGACAAAGACATCTGAACCTTTTCATTCACTGGTGAGGGTACCAGTCAGTCTAGCCATTTTTAGACACTGATAAAAACTATCAGAACTTTCTATATATGATTATGAGGTCATCTATGAAGCATGTACTTGAAACATTTGGCGATAGTTTTTGGTAATTTTACGATCATCACGAATGTCATTTATCATTATCTTGCTGTTTATTATATATATATATATATATATATATATATATATATATATATATATATATATATATATATATATATATATATATATACATATATATTAATTTTAACTCATCCTTGTGATTGAATTCTCTCTCTCTCTCTCTCTCTCTCTCTCTCTCTCTCTCTCTCTCTCTCTCTCTCTCTCTCTCTCTCTCTCTCTCTCTCTCTATATATATATGTATATATATATATATATATATTGTGATACTGTTGTGTAAACTCTTAACAAAAGTTAATCTTTTTCTCTGTATCGTGGAAATTCAATTCGTTAACTGCAATAGTTTCCATCACACAATTTTTATATTATTTAATATAATAATAATTATTATTTAATAATTATTATCAGCTGTCCACTGACTAGTCAGTAGTGCTTACCTCTCAGATGTCTCTAATTATTGAATTCCATTTCAAAGCCTGCACTATAGAGCAAAGCATAGGACCGGTATGGTGAGATGGTGAAGTCAGGGAAGGAGAGCCGTGTTATCTTATCCCACACTATCTTATCTTATCGTATCCTATTTCTGCGGTTTATTACTGGGGCTTCTCTCTATCGACCATCATTCGCACCCTCTGGGAGGGCTGTTTGCTAAACTATATAGTATTTTATAGTTTATAGTTTTCTGGAGCAACCTCTGTGTTTTATCCGATTTTGAAAATGAACTGATTCAGTTCCTTCTTAAATGTGTCCAATTTTCACGTCTGCTTAATTCTTGGGGCCACTTCCTGAATCATCAGGTTGTCGTGTACTGCTGTCGTGTACGGTTGTCGTGTTCACAAAAGCCTGTCTTTAAATGCATTTGCTTAATCTTTTTTTGCCATAAATCTATTCGTCATTCCTGAACGTGTAGCTACAACTGTGATCTCTGTGACTCAGGAAGGCTTCTCGAACACATCGGTTACACAGTTTCAAGCAGTATATGTACAGAAACAGAAATTTTCATTATATGTTGCCTTCATTGTAGAGTTAACGCAAATTGTTTGTTTTACCCTGCCTTCGTTGTAGAGTTTAACAACTCAGATTGTTTATTTTATCCTGCTTTCATTGTAGAGTTAAACAACACAAATTGTTTATTTTATCCTGCCTTCATTGTAGGGTTTAACAACTCGTGTTGTTTGTTTTATCCTGCCTTCATTGTAGAGTTAAACTACTCCGATTGTTTATTTTATCCCGTCTTCGTTGTAGAGTTAAATAAGACAAATTGTTTGCTTTATCCTGCCTTCATTGTAGAGTTAAACAACTCACATTGTTTATTTTATCTTGCCTTCATTGTGAGTGAAACAACACACATTGTTTCATCCTGCCTTCATTGTGGAGTTAAACATTATAAATTGTTTATTTAAACATGCTTTCGCTGTAGAGTTAAACAACACAGATTGTTTATTTTATCCTGCCTTCATCGTAGAGTTAAACAACACGAATTGTATATTCTATTCTGTCTTCATTGTAGAATTAGAAGAGAGACCATACTCCAACTTACAATGACCATTCTTCATGTCTTGTATTTATAATTCTTGTGTCGTCTACCTGCTTCCCACAAATGGCTGGTTGCCAGTAAGGTGCGGTTCATTCCTGTGTACAGAAGGTGCTCTGTGTAGCACTACATGCATTGATTGATTTCTGGTCACTGGCGTCGCACGGCTGTGGTCATAGGTACACTGGAATGAAAGGGAAAAAATATTAGTATAATTTTTTTTTAAATAATAACTTAAATCTTTGCTTGTTTTGTAAATGGTTTCACACTTTTACATATTGTAAATTAAAAAGTGATATAAATTAGTATATAAAACTAGCTGTAAGTTCTATATTTTCTAAAAACTCTAGCTTTCTAAATGAATGAAAAATTCCAACAAAATATATATATATATATATATATATATATATATATATATATATATATATATATATATATATATATATATATATATATATATATTAACATGTAACTTTATAAAAGTTTTAAATTTTAAACAAGTTCTGTAACTTTTTGTTCTTTGATATTTAAAAGGTCAAATTATATAATCTTAATTACCAGGTAATTACCGTTATTGGATATGAACATGAATAGGGTATGACGCTTATTTAAATATTTTCGTATTTACACAAAAAAAAACTGTGACCACGAATTTGATGTTTGAAAAGTCAGACCTGAAGTAAATGATCAGGGGATTATTGGTTTACTGTGTTAACTTGTAAAGGGTACCACGGCCGTGTTGCTTGCTGTGAAATATAGAAAATGCAAAAATATGAATAAATAGATAGATTGAAGTATTGCCGTGATTAAGTTATTGCGTAATCGTTGTTGCAACATTATCTTAACAACAGGACTGAATTATCTCTCTCTCTCTCTCTCTCTCTCTCTCTCTCTCTCTCTCTCTCTCTCTCTCTCTCTCTCTCTCTCTCTCTCTCTCTTCCCCTTACGTTGCCAAACAGGTCCGTTTCATCTCGTCTTTCCATCATTAGATGTTTTCTTACAAGGATTATTATTTTTCGTAACAAACCTTAGGCATCATTAAACCGAGATGAAACAGGATAGCTGTTTGTCTCGTATTGGAAATGGATCGTTGGGATTGTTGCAATAGACTTGCATTTATTGAATGTCGTGTTGGTCCCTTCAACCGTTGTGCAATGTTCCCGGGGCTTAGTTTTTCTGACCTTTTTTTTTATTTTATGTCGCATGTTTTTATTTTTTATTTTATTTTATATTATTGTGTTTGTTAATTATCTTTACCTTCTTTTTTGCAATATTAACTTTTGTGTATTCAACAAATGGCATTTTATGCAGTGATGGGTATAGCCGGGTATGTTAATGCCCTTGTGTGATTTGACCCATGTGAAATTTTGCACATTATGAATCAACAAAATAACAATAGACAGTGATATATACATATATACATATATGTATATATATTATATATATATATATATATATATATATATATATATATATATATATATATATATATATATATATATATATATATATATATATGTATGTATGTATGTGATACACACACACACATATTTGTATATGTCGCGTGATAATTGATCGCTTTTTTTTTAGTTATTTATTATTCTTATGTTGACTTTCAAATGTGTATATTCTTATGAATCCGGTCGATTCTACAAGTCAGTAATTAATACAGATGTATTTTTACTAAGTTATTTACTGTACTGTGTTACCTTGTCCGTGCTGGATCGAACAGTGACTTATTCTGGTATTCCAGCCTCATAGATAAAGTAATGATATTAATGTCAAAAGTCTTTTATTTCTCGTAACTGTTTGCCTGTCTGTTTTCTTCTTTTTGTTCATACGTTTGATTTTTCTTAATGCTCTTTGAATTTTCTGTTTAATATTGTGAATATTAATTAATAATTTGTATGCGTGAGTGAATGGACTGTGTATGATTCTCTCTATGGCGATTTTTTTTTATATATTTTCTGAACATTGAAAATAGAAAAATACTGATTTTCCGTTTGTTGATTTATATCTTTGATAATGTGACGTCGCTTGATGTTTGGAGGATAAGGACTCTCCTCTCTCTCTCTCTCTCTCTCTCTCTCTCTCTCTCTCTCTCTCTCAAAAATTATAGATGATGTTTAGTGAATAAACTAGTTCTCTCTCTCAAAAATTCTAGACGATGTTTAGTGAATAAAACTACTCTCTCTCTCTCTCTCTCTCTCTCTCTCTCTCCGATCAAACCATTTTCATGCATATGCAACCAGTATTCAGGCATCACAATGAAAAACAAACACGGTAAGCAATATCTCAATAAGACCGTGTCAGCCGTCACCAAATTATTCCAACAAACATCACGACCGTTGCGTAATGACAGGTAATATACAGGTGATACGAGGTCCATTTTATCTTCATTGATTCACTAATACGCCATGTGTTGGGGTACGGGATAGGGGGAGGGGCAGGGAAGGAGTAGGGGTAGGGAAACGAGTAGGGGGAGGGGCTTAGGTGTGACTTAATGGCGTGATTCTTACCTGTGGTCATTTGACGTTTGATAAGCGAATGTCCTGCTGATTCAGGAATGTTTCTTTGATAAGTTAAATTTCGGTTGATAAGTGCGTAGTTTATAAGTATTTGGTTGATAAGTGAGTGCTTAGTTTATAAGTGTAGTATTCGGTTGATAAGTGAGTGCTTAGTTTATGAGTGAAGTATTCAGTTGAAGAGTGAGTGCTTAGTTTAAAAGTAAAAGTATTAGATTGATAAGTGAGTGCTTAGTTTATAAGTGTTTGGTTGATAAGTGAGTGCTTAGTTTGTAAGTATTCGGTTGATAAGTGACTGCTTAGTTTATAAGCATAGTATTTGGTTGATAAGTGAGTGCTTAGTTTATAAGTAAAAGTATCCGGTTGATAAGCGAGTGCTTGGTTGACAAGTGAGTGCTTAGTTTATAAGTAAAACTATTCGGTTGATAAGTGAGTGCTTAGTTGATAAGTAAAAGGTTAAAAGCAAATGTTGTACTGATATGCAAATAATGTGGTTAATTTCCATAGTCACGTGACTGGTGATAAGTGCTCTGTTAACGACTGAATTTGGTTGATAAACCAAAATTCGGTTGATAAGGGAATATTCAACCAATAATCTAAAATTCTGCTTATCAAGAATCAGGAATTGTTTAATTAATAAACTAAAACCTATCCTTAGTTTAGTTCTAAAGTAAATATTTGTCTCCTAAGCGAATATTTGGTTGATAAGCGAATGCTCAGGAAATATATCCTCAGGTGATAACTCTGAAATGTGAGCTCTGGTGAGATAGAACAGAACCAGTTGCCTGGCTGTATATGAAAGAAGGATGTAAACCTAATATAATTTAGGGTAAAGAGAAAGTGGAAATTTTGAGCCATTTTAGTTTTCTGTAAAACAAAACTATTGTGCCAGCTTTGTCTGTCCGTCCGCACTTTTTCTGTCCGCCCAGATCTTAAATTATTGAGGCTAGAGGTCTGCAAATTGGTATGTTGATCATCACCTACAGTCATCAAACATACCAAATTGCAGCCCTCTAGCCTCAGTAGTTTTATATCTTATTTAAGGTTAAAGTTAGCCATAATCGTGCTTTGGCAACGATATAGGATAGGCCACCATCGGGCCGTGATTAAAGATTCATGGGCCGCGGCTCATACAGCATTATACCGAGACCACCGAAAGATAGATCTATTTTCGGTGGCCTTGATTATACGCTGTACAGAAAACTCATTTTTTACTTGCTTTTTTCGGATTTAATTACTTTGTATAAATCCTGGGTTGAAAATTATTCTCCGTGAGAATTTCAAGGTATTAAACACCTTATATTAATTATATTGTTTATATGATTTGAGATAAAACATGTGCGTCTCATCATTATTATTATTGTTATTGACGTGGTATCTCAGTCATCGACTGTACTTACCTGTATTTTGACAGCTCATTGCTGTAGCAATATGGTACCAAGATGGTACACGAATGGTACTCGTAATGGTAACCATTAGATACCATCCCAAAAATTTCTTACCTGGAAATAAAGGAAGACCTAAAAAATGGCTTCAGTCATTCGTATGGTACTTGTGATGGTAACCATTAGGTACCATCCCAAAAATTGCCTACCTGGAAAATAAAGGAAGGCCTGAGAAGTAGATTCAGCCATTTCAGACCTGGAGGAAAGCATGCGTATGGTCAATTTGGGAATTCAAAGACCGCCCCCAGGGACGTCTTTGGAAGGTACCTGGAAAAGCCTGGAATGAAATGATTCTCTGGAAATACTCACCGTGGTATTTTCACGTGGGTGTTTGGATGGGTGCTGTCGAGAGTTTTATTATTCTGTTTTTTTTTTTTCGGTGTGATCTCGTTTAGAATTTCTAAGTATAATTTATTTAATAACTTTTATATTGAGGTGCATTTGAGGGCAACATCTAACAAAAACGATAATGATAATGATTATGATGAAAATAAATGTATTGATGGTTATTAGTATCGGAAAACAATGACAGAGTAATTTATAAGTTATTATTATTATTATTATTATTATTATTATTATTATTATTATTATTATTATTATTATTATTATTATTATTATTCAGAAGATAAACCCTATTCATATGGAACAAGCCCACAAAAGGGGGGCCACTGACTTGAAATTGAAGCTTCCAAAGAATATTAAGGTGTTCACTTGAAAGAAGTGACAGAAAGTAATGGGAAACACAGAAAGAAGAGGTCAGTTATTAGAAAAGAAATAAATGAACAAATTAGTAAGTAAATAGATAAAAATATAAGCAAATTATTGAAATACAAGGAGAATTGCTTGCGTTGTGGAGCGTTGGATCTTCGCGTGGAATATTGAAGTTCCAGTCGGAAAGTATATCATATTATCAACAAAACGAAAACATAAAAAGATAACTAAAAATAAAAGAATTATGTTTCACAAGCACAAGAAAAACATGAAAAATAAAATATATTTTAATTAAGAATAAGTAAAAATAAGGGGAAATTAAAAACTATATGGTGTCATGATGCACAATAAATATATTTAAAAAATAAAAAGATTATGATCTACAAGAACAAGAAAAATAAAATATATCGCAGTTATAATTAAAAGGAAAATTAAAATATATCGCAATTATAATTAAAGGGAAATTAAAAACCATAGGGTTTCCCTCTGTAATTCACACACACACACACACACACATATATATATATATATATATATATATATATATATATATATATATATGTTTAGACGCTTCATTAACCCTTTGATGTCCCCTCACCTTGACCCTCATCAAAGTTGTGGTGTATAATGGCGGCGGGATTTTTGTGTTGCTGGAACAGTGCTGTTTTACGAAGGCTGTGACATTTGTATTTTTCTTTTATAATAAAGCTTTTCGTTTGTTCTCGTTTTCCACTGGTTGCAATTCGACCGACCTTTCGGTCGAGCGCTGATTAGTAATCTTGGTTGAATGTGAATGGACATTGCGGTTATTTATCTGTTTGTTTATTCATTTTTGTTTATTTTTGCTTTTTAGTTTTGGTCTCTTTATGTAGAGCTAAAATGTTCTTGTGACTTTACTCATACTCAGATTTACTCTCGCCCTCAGATCTTAAAAACTACTGAGGCTAGGGGGCTGCAAATTGGTATGTTGATCGTCCACCCTCCAGTCATCAAACATGCCAAAGTGCAGCCCTCAAGCCTCAGTATTTTTTATTTTATTCAAGGTTAAAGTTAGCCATGATCGCGCGTCTGTCATCGCTATAGGACAGGCCACCACCAGCCCGTGGGTGAAAGTTTCATGGGCCGCGGCTATACAGAAAGCTAGATTGCGGCGAAGAAACTTCAGTGCATTTTTTACTTGTTTCCTGTTGGAAACACTTTCAAAACCTTTCTGCAGTTTCTGCTGTTTCTTTTGACTATCCCCAGTTAACTCCGTTGGGGGGTAGTGCCGTCAGTGGTGCACTGTAGGCATTACTTAAGGGTCTTTGCAGCATCCCTGCAACCTCTTTCATTCATTTTTCTGTACATTCATTCCTATTGTCTTTCTTCCATCTTGCTATCCACCCTCTCCTAACAATTGTTCCATATTGCAACTGCGAGGTTTTCCTCCTGTTACACCTTAATTTAAACCTCTCTACTCTCAAATTTTCTCTCAGCGCTGAATGACCTCACAGGTTCCAGTGCTTTGCCCTTGACCTAAATTCTATATTCTGTTCTATTCTATCCCCGATTAGCATTGTCATTCGCCATTCATTGGTTATGTTGATACATGGGCTCTAGTCATTCTCCATTTTGATTTCTTGCTGGTTAGCAGCTAAATGCAGGAATCTAGTTATCTACTACATTGCGTTCATATCAGTTAGCTCTGAGCTACTGGAGTCCCGTCACCTGCCATCTTGATTTCTAAGTAGTTAGCAGGAAAATGTCTGCGTCCACCATCTTGATTTTGTACTGTTTGTGGTCATCCGCCATCTTGATTTCTAAGTAGTTAGCAGGAAAATGTCTGCGTCCACCATCTTGATTTTGTTCTGTTTGTGGTCATCCGCCATCTTGATTTCTAAGTGGTTAGCATGCAAATGTCTGCATCCACCATCTTGATTTTTTTACTGGCCAGTTTACCAGTCATTTGCCATCTTGATTTCTGTTTGGTTAGCGGAGAATGTCAGTGTCCAGCATCTTGATTTTGTACTGGTTAATTGTCTGGTCATCTGCCATCTTGATTTTGTATTGGTTAGTTGTCTGATCATCAGCCATCTTGATTTCTAACCAATTAGCAGGGAAATGTCTGCATCCGCCATCTTGATTTCTAACTGGTTAGCAGGAAAGTATCCGTCCACCATCTTGATTTCTAACTGGTTAGCAGGGAAATATCTGCATCCGCCATCTTGATTTCTAACTGGTTAGCAGGAAAATTTCTGCGTCCACCATCTTGATTTTGTACTGGTTAGTTGTAAATTTTCATATTTTGTCTGGTGTCATGACTTTGAAGAGTGGCTGTTTAACCAATTTACTCAGCTGCTAATAAATTGTAAAATAATTTTACTGGTCACCAGCCATTCTCATTTTCCAGTGGCTAGCGTTATGGTCATTGAGTGATCTCCTGCCATCTTGTTTATGCGTTGATCAGCTGTGAAAAGTCGCTGTCTGACCGTCGCACTGGTCTATATAAGGGTACTCATTGTTAAAACTTACTGTAATTTTTATTTGTACTTATACACACATATATGTTTGTATATATATATATATATGTATATATATATATAGATATATATATATATATATATATATATATATATATATATATATATATATATATATATATATTACAAATAAAAATATGTTTGGCCAACGATTAAGGACTGGTCAAATGAGCTACATTGAGGATTAAAAAAATAAAAAAAAGTTACTGCACTGGTATAAAAATCGTAATAAACATAATACTAAAAATAAACAATCAGCAAAATGCTTTGTATTGAGTCAGCGTCAAGATACTAAGCTTATTTGTAATATATTGCAATACAATGACACCAGATTGATTGTAGGCAAATAAATATTTGATGTAAGGCGGTCGATTGCATAGCTTCATAAATCCCTTGTGTGTGTGTGTGTGTGTGTGTGTGTGTGTGTATTATTGTGTATTATGTTAAAATATTATTAACTATAGAATCAAAGCATCCTTCTAAAGGTATATATAATCTTTCCTTTTTAAAGATTCGTTTACCAACTCATTCTATGAAATACTTAAAAAAAATACTTTAATTGTAACTTTTTGTAAAAAACACGGGAACAGCCAACTGAATGTATGTTAGAAGTTGCATTTGGTTTATTATTAAATAATGCCAAAACTGGACCTCCAAAAATATAGGGCAGGCTAGAGAGATAAAAGCTTTCGTAAGTGTGTGTTCGTTCGTGTGTGTGAGAGAGAGAGAGAGAGAGAGAGAGAGAGAGAGAGAGAGAGAGAGAGAGAGAGAGGCGAGACGTTTTAAACGTTCAAGAAAACAGAAATGCCTCTGCGGCTTCTGGAAGTATAAAGAGAGAGGAGAGAGAGAGAGAGAGAGAGAGAGAGAGAGAGAGACCAGACTTGACTTGTGTACAGATGAAGCATTATAATAATACCAGATGTAGAAAGGCTGTTAGCTTGCCTCTCTCTCTCTCTCTCTCTCTCTCTCTCTCTCTCTCTCTCACACACACACACACACACACAGACAGGGAAAAGACAAGAGTATTGTGGAGTATATAGGGTTAAAAATAGAGGGAAATAATTAGTATTACAATAATATTTTACTCACGGAAAGACTGAGAAGAAATTATCATACAAAGAGAAGTTAGTAATGAATGGAGTTTTTTAATGACTGTAATATAACTATCATTATGTTTAGCCTAATGTTGTTGGTAAGAGGGACTGAGTAAAGATTTAAACTGAAGCTAAGTGTTGGTTATGACTTGTAAGATTGGTTAGAGTTGTGTTTATCACCGAATACTTACAGAGTTCATTTGCTCAATAATTCCAGTAACAATTATTCTTGCTTAGAATCCCCAAGGCGTCTGGTTCTTGTTTAGAGTTAATAGCAAAATACATGACTAGCGTTCGTGTGTAAATAGCTGCTGGGAAATGTAGTCTAAGACTAGCCCCTGGCTATTGTAGAATAAGACTAGTCTCTGGCATTAGAAGCCCAGACAGCCCTTAGCTGTAGCCTTAAGAATAATCTCTGGCTATTGTAGCCTTAAGACTAGTCTCTGGCTATTGTAGCCTCAAGACTAGCCCTTGGCTATTGTAGGCTTAAGACTAGTCCCTGGCTATTGTAGCCTTAAGACTAGCCCCTGGCTATTGTAGCCTTAAGATTAGCCCTTGGCTATTGTAGCCTTAGGACTAGCCCTTGGCTATTGTAGCCCTAGGACTAGCCCTTGGCTGTTGTAGCCTCAAGACTAGTCTCAGGCTATTGTAGCTTTAAGACTTGCCCTTGGCTGTTGTAAGTTTTAAGACTAGCCCTTGGCTATTGCTTGTATAAGACTAGCCTCCCTGCTGGTGTAACAAAGACTGCCTTTGGCTGTTGTAGCCTAAGACCTTCCCCTGGCTGTCAGCGCCGGGCCTTCCCTGGCTATTGTAGCCTTAAGATTAACCCTTGGCTATTGTAGCCTTAAGACTAGACCTTGGCTGTTATGGTCTTAAGACTAGCCCCTGGCTATTGTAGCCTTAAGACCATCCCCTGGCTATTGTAGCCTTAAGATTAGCCCTTGGCTATTGTAGCCTTAAGACTAGACCTTGGCTGTTATAGTCTTAAGACTAGTCCCTACATGGAGCCTTAAGACTAGCTAGTTGTGTAGTCTTAAAACTGCCCTTGGCTAATGGCTCAACACTAGCGAGCTTTTGTGAGACCAGCCTCTTCTTGTTGTGTGAGATCTGCAAGTAGGCCTGCCCCGTTCTCTAAACTTGCGTTCAATCTTATTTTCTCTTCCTCGACATCCAGCTTATCGGACCTCTCCTCTGCCAAGGAACTGGCTCTGCTCAGGCCGGGCCGCTTGATCCGAGCACAAAGCCGAGCTACAGAAGGAGGAGGAACAGGCCACAACGACTGACGAAAACAATCCTAAAGTCGCCTGTGGAGGGTGGGGATGTGGGGGGATTCAGAGAGGGGGTGAAGGGGGTGGGCAGGTGGATGCCCGCCCTCCACTAGCCTGCCCCGTAGTGGTTGCACATTGCACGCACGTTTGCGCAAAAACGCACTCTGGAAGACCAGAACGAAGTGCGGTGAAAAGGTGGCTGCTTGTTCCCTCCCGTGGCAGATAACCCTCTCTCTCTCTCTCTCTCTCTCTCTCTCTCTCTCTCTCTCTCATGTGTTGCTGCTGCTGCTGCTGCGATGACCACGTGCTCTGCAAGGGGTTGAAATGCCCCTTCCCCCCACCTCTCCCTTTACTACTCCATAAAATTTCCCCCTCCTTGAGTTTCCGGGTTTCTGCTGTACAAAAACGGGCCGTTGCAACTGGAAGGCCGCGTTCTAACTCTTTCGAGAAGAAGAAGAAGACGACGAAGAAGGAGAATATTTCGAAAATTGGGGGGTGCGGGACTTGTGGGGGGAGGAGGTGTTCGTCGTCTGTGGGGGAGGGGGAGATGGGAAACCATGTAATGGCCTTTGAAGGGCGAGCCAAGCAAGGGTGCTGGGGTTCAAGTTCTTAACAGTATTGACTAGATGGTGTCGCATTGCAGCAGCCCCAGACACTCACACACACTCTCTCTCTCTCCTCTCTCTCTCACTCTCTCTTTCTCTCTCTCTCGCTCGCAAGCCGCCGCTCTCAGTCTCTCATCATTCCACGCACTTCGTCATTCTTTTTCTCCCTCCCCTCTCTCTTTCTCTCTCGCTCACTCTTTCTCTCCTTATCTCTCTCACTTTCACTCACTCTTTCTCTCTAGCACTAGAGAGGAACAGAGAGAGAGAGAGAGAAAGAGAGAGAGGGAAGGGGAGAGAGAAAGATAGATAAGACTCAGTTACATCTGCTATCCTTTTTCGCTATTGCGCAACAATTGCACTGGGCTGCTAGAGAACTCTCTCTCTCACTCTCTCTCTCCCTACTCCTTGCTGCTTCGATTTTCAACTCCACAAATCTCTCTCTCTCTCTCTCTCTCTCTCTCTCTCTCTCTCTCTCTCTCTCTCTCTCTCTCTCTCTCTCTCTCGTGTAGTCCACTCTTTATTTTCTCCAAGACGTGTCCTGTGCTCTTAGACAGAGGCCCTCGAAAAATCTTCATTTCTTTCGCTCTTCTGTTTCAAAGAGATTCGACTTTGTCTTTTTCTTTTTTTTTTTTTTTTACTCTTTTTAACGATGACATCAGTGAGTGTTTGTTGCCAGGCCACTGACAGATCGTTAAGCTTCTCTCTCTCTCTCTCTCTCTCTCTCTCTCTCTCTCTCTCTCTCTCTCTCTGTCGGCGAATCTTCTAGTTTGTTTCTCCTCGATCGTCACAGCTAATGTTTATATTCTTCTTCTTGCCTCTTGATTAGTCTTGTTTATATTTCTCTCTCTCTCTCTCTCTCTCTCTCTCTCTCTCTCTCTCTCTCTCTCTCTCTCTCTCTCTCTCTCTCTCTCGCCTTGCGTCGCCCGGGCTTGAATTTTGGCAGCTGTGTCTATCTCGGCCTCTCTTCCCCATAGACATTGTTGAAAGTTGGTTATATTTTTCTCTTGTTATTTATTTTCAAATTCCTCTCTCTCTCTCTCTCTCTCTCTCTCTCTCTCTCTCTCTCTCTCTCTCTCTCTCTCTCTCTGAACATTTCCCTGTTTGGACAGAGCAATCTGAAAGCAATTTTATGCACGTGAAAGCATAAAAGTCCCTTTTACTGTCACATTGGCCTAATATATTATCCCATTCAGCTAGAGTGATTACATACTCAAGCCGGTCCCAAGCCCGGATAAAGGGCAAGGATTAACCAAAGACTAGGGCCTATAAAACCCAATCATCACCTTGCAACCAACCGTAGTGGTACGTTGCAAGCTGCAATCACAGCCAACAGGTAAAAGGAAGCCAGAGAGCTAAATAAAAACACACTCGAGTTGCCTCCACTCATTTCTTATCCTCTTGATCTTATTAAGAATAAAGGCGCAAGGAAGATACGATCTGGCCCAATTCCACAGCGCAAGCAGAGTGACAAGCACACAGAATGGCACGCAGCTTCCGTTTTTTTATTTATTTAATGTTTAATTTCTTTTTGCATTCGTTCGAGAAAGCATTGGCGAATGCGCTTCGTGATTTGCATCGGTCTAGGCCTAAGGATTTCATGGGGTAGTCAGTCTGCGTGGCTTCGTAGCTCCTGTACAGATTAGGGAACGGTTAACGGTCGGATTTGAATTTTCTTTCATCACGGTTATTCGTTAGCCTTCATATTCTTGTTGCTCACCGCTGCGTTAAGACCTTATTCTTTATATTCTTATTACTAATGGTCTTTTTCTTGATGCCGTTATCAAGATATCTTACTTTTTACCAACAGTATCTTGATGCCGTTACCAAGTTATCTTATTTTTTGTACACCTTTTTGCATTTGTTTAAAGTGCTTTATTTTAAATTAAAGAAAAATTTCATATCATATGATATAAAGTTAGGTTATAAATAAGAAAATGAGTTACATAACAGCGTTATGGTTATTAACTATAGCAGAAGTCATGCGGTTTGGAACGCATGTTACATAGACCTAACTCCCTGTTTGAATTTAGGAGCCAGCGCTATGATCACTCACGAAGAGTCATCGTCTCTCTCTCTCTCTCTCTCTCTCTCTCTCTCTCTCTCTCTCTCTCTCTCTCTCCTGAAGACATTAGGTCTTCCTATTAGACTCTGTGGGAGTTTGTGTTATAACTAAGGAGGAAAACTTTCATAGGAATGCAACTAAACTCACGTATGCAGTCTACCAAATGGAATGGCTTCTTGATGCTGCGTAATAACTTCCTATGAATTGAGTGGTCTGTATAAATAAAATTAACTTTAGGAAAACCAAATATTTCAGTTAACGTCTCTACTTCATCCTATAAGTTCTTTTTTGAATACTGTATCCGATAAATTTATATTTATCCATAAATTCTTCGTTTAATATTTATGATAAAACATGCCTTCATTTGTGTCTAATGTATTACATTACAACTCTTTCATTTACAGCTCAAATAAAAATAAGTTATCAACAGAAGTATTTATTTAAACAAATAACTGTAGATTGTGATTGTTATAATTTTTCCAGGAGAAGATTTTGGCTGCTGCAAGCGCCGGATGTTAGACTCATTTAGTGAGAGAGAGAGAGAGAGAGAGAGAGAGAGAGAGAGAGAGAGGTGTAGTACGAGTGAAAACAACGGGGTGGACTCATCTTTTATTAGTTGTTATGAACTATAAAGTATGCGTCTAAAAGAATGCTCTTTTTTTTTTTTTGTTTTTACTTCATCTTGGAGTGTAGACTGTAGAGTAACTTCAAGAGTGGTGACTGTTCTTATACATTATTTACTGTTTATCTCTTATAAATTACTCACTGTTTATCCGTTTATCTGGTGTTTACCATTTCTTTTGCTTCTTTGTGGGTAGCCATTTTGATAGTATTTAAAAAAAAACTATAAAACTTTTATAAAAGGGAAAAGATAACACGAAAGCAAAAAGAGAGAGAGAGAGAGAGAGAGAGAGAGAGAGAGAGAGAGAGAGAGAAAGAGAGAGAGAGAGTAGTAGGAAGTAAAGAGTATAAAAAATGAAAGCTCATAAATAACGCAAATGAATTACGGGGAAGAAGCAGTGAAGTTTTAAGGTAGCATTACAGTATTATAGCCAGCGCGTAATGGAGAGAGAGAGAGGCTTACGCTGCTTAAATGACAAGGCTTCCTGGTTCCAATCGCAATGTTCTTGATTTCAGTGGAAATGTTCTTGATTTCGATCAAAATTTTTCTGGATTTTGATCGAGATGTTCATGATTTCGATGAGTGTTCTTGATTTCCATCCAAATGTTCTTGATTTCGATCAAAATATTCTTGATTTGAATCCAAATATTCTTGATTTCGATCAGAATGTTCTTGATTTCAGTGAAAATGTTCTTGATTTCGATAAAAAAAATGTCTGGATTTTGATCAAGATGGTCTTGATTTCGATCAAAATGTTCTTGATTTCAATCCAAATGTTTTTGATTTCAATCAAAATGTTCTTGATTTCAATCAAAATGTTCTTGATTTCGATCCAAATGCTCTTGATTTCGATCAAAATGTTCTTGATTTCCATTGAAGTGTTCTTGATTTCCATCGAAATGTTCATGATTTCGATCAGAATGTTCTTGATTTTCATCGAAATGCTCTTGATTTCGATAAAAATATTTTTGATTTCAATCAATGTTCTTGATTTCAATCCAAATGTTCTTGATTTCCATAGAAATGTTTTTGATTTCGATTACAATGTTCTTGATTTCCATAGAAATGTTCTTGATTTCGAGCAAAACATTCTTAATTTCAATCCAGATGTTCTTGATTTCGATCTGAATGTTCTTGATTTCTGTCAAAACGTTCTTGATTTCCATCAAATGTTATTCATTTCGATCAAAATGTTCTTGATTTCCGTCGAAAAGTTCTTGATTTCGATAAAAATGTTCATGATTATGAGAAAAATGATCTTGATTCCGATCAAAATGATCTTTATTGCAATGAAATGTTCTTGATTTTGGTTACAATGTTCTTGATTTCTATCAAAATGTTCTTGGTTTCGATCAAAATGATCTTGATTTGTGTATAATTTCAATCCAAATGTTCTTGATTTCGATCAAAATGCTCTTGATTTTTATAAAAAAATTCTTGATTTCAGTGAAAATGTTCTTGATTTTTATTGATCTTTTATTTTTCAATGTAAATA
>NC_089771.1:25310383-25325383 GCF_040412425.1 Macrobrachium rosenbergii | reverse complement strand
CTGGGTACACTTATAATGGTAATTATAATAATGCTTTTATATATACCAACATATTACGTGTCACAGAATGTTTTGGAAAATAGAATTTTACCTTATGGCAAGCACACTAAAAACATTGTTATTATTATCATTATTATTGTACCTGGAAATTTAAAGAAATTATGACTGTCAGCGATATTGAAAGAGTGCCTCCCTTTAGACCATCTGTGTTATGCACATAAAGATAAATATATGGGTACACATTACATTTTGTATGGTACGAGTGTTATTATTATTATTATTATTATTATTATTATTATTATTATTATTATTATTATTATTGCTGGTGTTTTCATTACTTAAATAGTTTTTGTTATTAACAAAACACTCGGCTTTCAAAAAGGTTAGACGCCTTAGTGTATAACTGTGGTACACACTAAGGTATCCAGCAGAATGTCTCTTTTCCATTTATGTCCTCCAGCAGACTTATTATTTACATTCATATCACCAAGCTGGATGAGCGTTGTACATTCATGCTCCAAAACAGATTTAGAGATTTAGAGTTTTACATGTAAGTCGCCTAGCACAACTATCCTTTTTCTAGCAGCAAATCATAACTGGTAGCGTTTGACATCTAAGTCACCCAGCCCAACTATCCTTTTTCTAGCAGCAAACCATAATTGGTTTCTGTTGCGAAATGCATACTAGTGACTGGGATGGCTCACTAGAGCATTCAAACAGTTTAGTAAGAGAGAGAGATACTTCAAGTGTCACCGTTGTAACCATCAAAATACTAAGTGAAGGTCCCTTAGGGGCTAGTGCTGTCAGTGCACCTCACAGGGTGCACTGTAGGCATTTCTAAAGGTTCTTTGCAGCGTCCCTTCGGCCCCTAGCTGCGACCCCTTTCATTCCTTTTACTGTACCTCCATTCGTATTATCTTTCTTCCATCTTGCTATCCACCCTTTCCTAACAATTATTTCATACTGCAACTGCTTTGAGGTTTTCCTCCTGTTACACCTTTAAACCTCCTTTACTCTCAGTTTTCGTTTTAGTGGCTGAGTGAACTCATAGGTCCCACCGCTTGGCCTTTGGCCTAAATGTATGCCTATCCATACTGAGTGAAGGCCATAAGAATTAGGTGTCCTTTAATATAAAACAGTTTTGTAAATAAAACACAGCCTGTTGTTTCAGTGTTTTGTATAATGTGGAACAAGGCCGTGAGAATTGAGATGTCCATTGATAGAAAACAATTTAAATTATTACCCTACCAGTTGGATCAAATTTCATGAACTCATGTGCAAAAATATCTCTAGGTGTGTCCTTCGGTTTCTTGGTCATAACCTAGTTTCTGTCTTTCAGTCTAAAAGGAAGAATTGCTTCTCGCTGGTGAATTCACTCTGCTTGTTGATTCCTTTATTTTTCTCTTTTATATCTTCATTCCTTTTACACTTTTATTCATTTAACAGGCGACTTGGTCTCTTCTCTTTGATGAAAGCTTTTGTCCTCTGCATATTTTGCGGCTCCGTCCTTCATCCAGATGACTAGTTCAAGTGAGGATTCCCTTGAAACTTTGGTTGCACGAGTTAAGAAACATTTTTCCCTTTTTTGCAGTGTCTGGAAATTTATGTGAGATTCTGCAAGATTGTTAATTACCAAGGATGGTTAGAAATGCGTAATATAAGACACAGGTTTAAATGTGGCCTTGAACAGAGGTAAAAAATATCTTTTCTTTGCTAATCTGTGGCTGGAGTTTTTGCTGGTGAGTCTTCATGTATAATTATGTCTACGTTAACCAGTGGGTTCTGTATTTATGTTCACGCTTGTACCTAAAGCCTTCCCACAGTTGTAGCGAATCTCTTGGCTGTGTCAGATTAGTTTCAGAAATATTTCTGGTATTTATCAAATACCTCAGTTATCTTGTACCCAAGGAAAAGACTTCCACTGGTGTCTAGTTGATTTTGCATTTCTCTAAACTAATTCTTGTTTGGAATTTATTTCTGGTTATTGGACCTTGCGGTTTGTACGTAGTGGACCACTGGAATTTGACCCATAATGTTTTAACCTCAGGGTTAAAACATTTTAGAGCATCGGGTTTGAGAAGCTTAGGGTATCAGCGTTTTAAGTATAATGTGAGAATACCAACTGCCCATTGTGGGTCCTTGAGTTGGTACGTTATCGGACTATCTCGTTATGGGACCTTAGCTTTCGCCCATAACGTGTCCTGAAGCTTTTCCCAAAGTGGGTCATTTGTTTTGGCATTACAGGGCATCGTGGCATGCAAACATGTATTTAACATTCTTGTTAATATTCTTGATATCCACTTGACTGGACAGGAAGGTTGCCAAGAATATTTCCCTCGGTCTACTGCACGTTATCGTTTCACAGTTCGAATCTCTCTCTCTCTCTCTCTCTCTCTCTCTCTCTCTCTCTCTCTCTCTCTCTCTCTCTGGCTGTGGGAATGCTGCCAAGCAGTGTACTAGGTTAAGGTACATTATCTTTGCTTTAACGTAGGTCATCGTTTTAAGTCTCTCTCTCTCTCTCTCTCTCTCTCTCGTTTTCTTATGTCGTTAAAGATGTGGTTAATTCTGGGTAAATTTTACGATTGTCTACAGCTTATCTTGGATGTGCTATTTCTAAATATCTTCAGTGTGAGTTTTGAAGTCACTGTTTTTTTCAGTGACATCAGTTCCACACCAGAAATGCCAAGGCTGCCACCAGTGCAGTGATGTCACGTCTAACAGTGTTGTGTAGACGCAATAATAGCACTGCCAACCTGTGATGTCAGGTACTGCAGTGGCGTCAAGACCAGTGATATCACTGCCACCCTTTGATGTCAGGCCCTGCAATGATAGCAGAGCACTAGTGCTGTCAGAGCTAACAGTCAAGACTTCAGTAATAGCATTGCTTACCAGTGACGTCAGAACCGCCAATCAAGGCCTCTGTAATAGCATTGCCAAAGGTGATGATGTCAATGCCACCAGTCCAGCCAAGGTCTCAGCAATAGCAGTGCCCGCCAGTGACATCAGAACTAACATTACAGTTAAGACCTCATTAACAGCACTGCCTGTCAGTGACATCAAAACTAACATCACAGTCAAGACCTCATTAACAGCACTGCCTATCAGTGACATCAAAACTAACAGTCCAGTCAAGACTTCATTAACAGCAGTGCCACCACTGTCATCAGAACCAACAAACCAGTCAAGACCTAAAAAATCAGCGGTGCCATTGGTGATTACCACAGTGCCACCAGTCAAATTTCACCTATTAGTTCGTCTCCAAAAATTCCTTCAGACTCCCTCTTAGAAGATCGCAGACGAAGTCTTGGCATTCCTCCCGGTGGAGACGAGATATCTGGGAATCTGCCGCTGCGAAGTGTTTGCTTGTTTGCCTTCGCTCAAGGACGGGGAAAGCAAATCTCGCGATAATACGTGCCGCAGGCACAAGGCGACAAGCGAGAAGACAAGAACACGCAAGTCGACCGTCTTCTTCTTCTTTTTTGCGATAGGAATCTTAACTCTATTCTTCATCGGGGATTCTTAACTGAAAATGTGCAGACAAACAAGGAGAATATGTATATTTATATGTATGTATGTATGTATGTATGTATGTATATGTATGTATGTATGTATGTATGTGTATATATATATATATATATATATATATATATATATATATATATATATAGATAATAGATAGAGATATATATATATCTCAGAGGTTGAGGTCGTAAGCTTCAAAGGCTTTCATTTGCGAAATACTGAAATTAAATGAGGGGTATGTATGTATTTATATATGTGCATGTGTATGTATGCACACACACACACGTATATATATATGCGTACAGTAGCTGCGTTCACGTGTTTGTGGTGTTGATAAATTTACTTTTTAAAGAACTCAGGTCCATATTTTCATAACCCAGGTACTGAGGTCGTAAGTTTGAAGGAATTTCATTTACGAAATCATTCGAAGCTAAGTGTCATCAGCATTACTTCCATTTCAATAAATATTGACAAGTATTTTTTTATTTAAATTAGGAAACGTATGAAAATATTATGGGTTATATCATCTTTATGTGTATTTATGTCTGTGTTTGAGAGAGAGAGAGAGAGAGAGAGAGAGAGAGAGAGAGAGAGAGAGAGAGAGAGAGAGAGAGAGAACTCTTACGATTCTTGCCTGATAATGAAAGTTACATTTTAGCATTCAAACTACAGACGCCTTTCCTCAGTATCCCAGCTCCATTTCTCTTTAGTTTTCTCATTTTTTGTCATCAGAACTATAAGTTCTGTAACTGGGCTCCTGATCATTCAGTTTATAAATGGATGAAGTTATTTTATTAAATAAAAATTAAAATATATATATGTTTCTTCTTTGATGTTAGTGGAATGAAGAATTTGTTCCGGCTCCATTTCGTATATTTATCGGATCGTCGGAATTGAATTTTGGCTCGGTAAATCTCCTAGGATTTAGGAGAGAGAGAGAGAGAGAGAGAGAGAGAGAGAGAGAGAGAGAGAGAGAGAGAGAGAGAGAGGAGAACGGAGGAATAACAAGGCCGAAATAAGGTAAACAATGAGAGTTTCTAGTTAATATTTGAGAGAGAGAGAGAGAGAGGAAAGAGGATAGAGAAGAGAGAGAGAGAGAGAGAGAGAGAGAGAGAGAATGGAAGAATAACACAAGTGGAAAGTAGGTAAACAAGGAGAATTTCTAGTTAATATTAGAGAGAGAGAGAGAGAGAGAGAGAGAGAGAGAGAGAGAGAGAGAGAGAGTATATGGGAATGGAAGAACACCAATGGAGAAGTAAGCTAGTAGGAGAAAATGTCAGAGAGAGAGAGAGAGAGAGAGAGAGAGAGAGAGAGAGAGAGAGAGAACCCGCAACTGATGCAACTGAATGTAAACGAAAATACCCATAAAAACCCATATTGAAATATATTTCCAACTTTAAAAACCAAACCCACTAAAAAATCAATTCTTCACAAAACAGGAGCTGTTCTTTTTTTTGTATTTTTTTTTTTTTTGTATTTTCGTTCTCAAGTCGACGCAAGACATGGCGCCGTCACGTTGCCATGGCAACCGTAACAACTTTCGCTTTTCCTTTCTTCTTCTTCTTCGTTGTTGGTCGCCGAATTGAGATTAGCATGTTGTTGCTTCTGCCGCCGCCTTGACTAGTGCAGGAATGAATGTCAAGATTTTCTGATATATTTATTGTCCTTCCAAGGCTGTTTATCCAACGACAGACCTGCATGAAATTATTATTGAAATTATTAAAAATTATGGGTGGTCAGCCATGGAAGCTGAGACCAGTCTGTTAAACCAACTTGGGGTTTGTGATTGTTTATATTTTTTCCCATTATTATTATTATTATTATTATTATTATTATTATTATTATTATTATTATTACATATTATTATTATTATTATTATTCAGAAGATGAACGCTGTTCATACGGAACTAATACAAGGGCCATTGACTTGAAATTCAGATTTGAAGAATATTATTATTATTATTATTATTATTATTATTATTATTATTATTATTATTATTATTATGATTATTATGTGTGTGTTATTATTATTATTCAGAAGATGAACGTTGTTCATATTTGAACTAGCCCACAAGGGGCCATTGACTTGAAATTCAGATTTCCGAAGAATATTATTATATACATATTATTATTATTATTAGTATTATTATTATTATTACATTATTATTATTATTATTATTATTATTATTATTCGAAGATGAACCCTGTTCATACGGACTAGCCCAAAGGGCCATTGACTTGAGGTCTGCTTCAAAGAATATTATTATTAATATTATTATAATTATTATTGCTGAATATAAACCCTACTATACGAACAAGCCCACAAGGGCCATTGACTGAGTTGAAGTTTCCAAAAGAATGTGTATATTAGTATTGTGTGTATTATTATTATTATTATTATTCAGAAGATGAACCTATTCACACGGAACAAAACACAGGGGCCATTGAATTAAAATTCAAGCTTCCAAAGAATATGGTGTTCATTAGGAAGAAGAGAAGGAAAAGGGAAATACAAAGAAATCTCACTTAATAAAAAGAAACAATAAATTAACGAATTAACAAGTAGGTAAAAATATATTAAAATGCAAGGAGAATAACATTAGGGTAGTAATGCATTGCATCTTCGCTTGAACTTCTGAAGTTTCAATTGCACGACATCCTCAGGAAGACCGTTCATGTTTATCCAACAATAGACCTGCGTGAATTACTCTTTCAAATTATGGATGGTCAGCCGTGGACCTGAGACCAGCCAGAGACCAGTCTCTTGAACTTCTTTGAGGGATTGTTGTCGAGTTCTGGATTCAGATGTTTACATTTGTAGGACTGGTTTTGGAAAGTCGTTTTGTCAGGCGGAGGAATGATTTGATTCGTGTGCCAGCATGGGGCCCTAGATCTAGTCTAATCCGGATTTCGTATAAAATCTCGAAGGAAGATTGATCATAATTAAAAAAATAGTAAAAATATAATTTCATTTTTTTTCTGTGAAGGTCCTCAGTGAAGTCAAAAACCCATGCAGTTGAATTGACCTGGACTGTGATCTGTCCAGCGTAAATTTTATATTACTCGAAAACGTAAATAATAATATTTTATTTTTCGCTGTGAAGGTCTTCAGTCAAGCCAAGAACCCATGTGGTTGAATTCACTTGGACTGTGATCTGTCCAGCGTAAAGTTTAGGTAAATATGAAACATTAATAATTTCCCGGAAATGTTCAGATAAATTTGGCCATTGGCCTCTGACTCAACAAAGGGATTTTGTGATTTTGTTATAACTTTGATCGTATGGACCCAGTATGGTCTGATCTGTTAAATTTTTATTTTCATTTGACATTTATAAGATACGGTCTTACAAGTTGATTCCTGATTAATATTTAATCTTTGTATACGATTTAGAAAAATTAAAGGAATCAGTAAAGGTAGTGTTTAATAATAGGTCTTGTCCATTGGATTAGAAACTAGAGTCTTATTAAACGAAGAAGACTTGTCAGGTCAGGTCTTCAGTGGAGTTGACCTTCAACAGAGGTTAGCCTGAAGCATTACACTTTGCTAAAGTCCCGTTAAGACTTGATAAGGCTTCTCCTTATTTTCTTTATCAGTTTAAATATTAACACGAATAGTTGAGACAACTTTAGTCTCTTCTAGCCTTAACAGTAAAATAAGAGTAACCATGAATAAAAACAGATAATAATAAATTAGAAGTGAACTGAGCGTTGACATAATAATAAAATAATCGGGATTATATTGTTATATTGCTCTTGCCACTCTTATTCATCCTACATTCTTCATATTCTTCTCCGGAATTAAACCGTGAATAACTTTCACAATGCAATGAGAACGTGATAGGAGAACCAGAGTTCAGCAGCGTAACCTCTGTCACTATCACACACACACACACACACACACAATTACACTCCTTTGTCAGTATACCTCGAATTCAGTGTTTAAACCTGAGTAGATTTTTATGTAGCTTGTTCCCCTTTTTTCTTCAGTGTTAATGTTAATAAGAGCATGGAGTTTTTAGAATTACTACAGCAATTCTAAAACATCCTCTCGTCATTATCATCATTATTGTTGTTAAAGGTAATATCATTGCCGTAAATTAACACTAAGCGTTGAATTGGAAGCCATAAATCTCGTGGAAATTGCTCGAGCACAAAGGTACGTTGGTGCGATTTTCCAAGAAATGTACCAAGTAATGGCCATTTGACTTATGAATGCGTTGAAATTCCTTTAAGGTTTGTCGCTAATTGCCGTTGCTTATCGTGACAGTAGGTACAATTAGGTCCTTCAATTATGTTTGGTTAATTGTCCTTCTTGTCAAAAATGTATCCTGAAATTGACATGGCACTGAAATTGTCATGAAATTCTCACTGGTAGGCAAACTGTTTGAAATGGTGTTTATGATCAGAAATAGTGTTAATAATATGCAAACATGTTATGAATATGTCACACATCACAGACATGTTTACTACAAGACAACGACTTCTTGGTAGTCCTAACCAGTGTTTCTTATGATTATCCAGTATTTCCCAAAGATTCGTTCAGTCACTTACAATCGTCGAAGTGTTTCAACTTGCTTGTGGCCATTATGCATTGGTGCCAAGACATGTTTCATACTGTGGTCGAATGTGCCTTGGCATCCCATGCAGCTGAGGCTAAGGTTTTGTTTGACTTGTTTTCAGCTTGTTTATGGTATGCATGCAGTAAGTTGTCGACATGTGTATGACATGTTTTACTGAAGTGTGGATGCACCCTTAGTATCCTGTGCAGCCAAGACTTGGGTTTAATTTGGCTTGTTTTCAGCTTGTTTGTGGTATGTATGCAATAAGTTGCCGACATGTGTATGATATGTTTTGCTGAAGTGTGGACGCACCCTTAGTATCCTGTGCAGCCAAGACTTGGGTTTAATTTGGCTTGTTTTCAACTTGTTTGTGGTATATATGCAATAAGTTGCCAACATGTGTATGACATGTTTTGCTGAAGTGTGGACGCACCCTTAGTATCCCGCGCAATCAAGTTTTAGGCTTTATTTGACTTTTTTCAACTTGTTTGTGGTATGTATGCAATAAGTTGCCGACATGTGTATGATACGTTTTACTTTAGCATGTGCAGCCAAGGCTAAGGTTTTATTTGACCATAACACACACAAATAAGCCTTGAAAACTGCTTGCAAGCACCGCAAACATCCACTAAATTAGAAAGTTATTCCTCGACGCGACATGAACAGTTTAAGACGCCCCTTCTGAGTTTCTCTCGTTTTTTACAACATCCATTAACACATCCTTCCTGCTGACAGCTTCGAACAGAACCGCACCACAGAGCCTGGTGATAACTCATCCTGCTGATTAGATAGAAAAAAGGCCGAAACGAGACTGAGGTGAGTTATGCGTGATAAGGTGGGCGATATGACAACTACGCCGACGATCAAGGGTTGCTACGATGCTTCAGTAATCAAGGCGCCACTCCCCCCACCCTTTCCCTTCCTTTACCTCCCACCCCCTCCCCACCCTCCTCCCCTCCCCCTCCCCTCCCCCTCCCCTCCCCTCCCTTCTTACACCAGTGATGGACTGATTCCGCAGACGATGAAATTTGTCTGATGACGACGAGGATAGGACTGTCCCGATGCCGCCGCTTCTTTTACATGCTTGTATGGATGGATGAAGAGATTGATGCTGGTTTGGGGGGGGGGGAGACGCTGTGCTTTCACAGAGCAGTGCTCGTTTGCTCGGGTTTATGGAGCGCGCGTTTTTGTAGGTTTTTTTTTTGAGGGGGTGGGATTTAGGTATTTATATTCAGTTTTATGTTTGATTTTCGCCCCCTTGACAAACTTTGTTTGTTTACTTTTCATGGCGTGTTAATAATGATGATGATAAGGATAATTATATAAAAATATGCGTATATATAGAAATTTTCCTTCTTGTATATACATACACACACATACACATATATATATATATATATATATATATATATATATATATATATATATATATATATATATATATATATATATTTATATATATGTAATTGTAATAGCCAGTAGATTCTATACACACATATATATATACAGTATATATACTATATATATATACATAAATTGTACTCTTATTATCATTAAATAATATATACACATATATATATGTGTGTGTGAGTGTGTTTTCATATAATTATATTCTTGTATATTATCGGAGCTGCTGACGCATTATGTTGAACATAATATCAGTTAAACTCCTTGTGTTTTCATACAGTATCTGTAAATTGATGAATCTAATATCAGTAATTTAAATATTCTTCATATTACCCGTAAATGATAAAAAATAAAAATATAAAGATGGAAGAATGCAGTATGAATATTATTACTATTTTCATATTACCCGTAAATGACGAAAAATAATATATTGATATTGATATTAATATTTATATCCCACCCTTGTTCAATTCGGCATCAGCAGAGAGTCTTCCGTCTTTATTGACGTGAATCAAATCTCGAAGGCCTTTGTCTTATTGTCTTCCGAAGATGAAAGGCATAAAACGTTTAATTGATATTTCCCTTTAGAATTTCCCTGAAAGACAGAACGTTCTTTTATCGGTTAATTTACTTCGCAGCTCGTTTTAATTCTAGCCCCCGTATGGGTGGGTTAGTGCTTTCAGTGCACCTCGTGCGGTGCGCTGTAGGCTTTACTCAAGGTTCTTTGCAGCGTCCCTTCGGTCCTTAGCTGCGACCTCTTTTATTCCTTTTACTGTTCCTCCTTTCATATTCTCTTTCTTCCATCTTACTTTCCACCCTCACCTGACAATTGATTCTTAGTGGAACTGAGAGGTTTTCCTCCTGTTACACCTTTCAAACCTTTTTGCTGTCCATCTCCCTTTCAGCGCTGAATGACTTCTTGGGTCCAAGCGCTTGGCCTTTGGCCTAAATTCTATATTCTGTTCTATTCTATTTTGATTCTAGATTGTTTTTTTTCCCCCAGTTTTGAAGGCCTTTTCCTCTTTATTCATTTTTCGATAAGTTGTGAAATAGCATCTGTTCTTCTTCGTTTTGCTTTTTACGGAAGGTTGAGATTCAGGTGCCTGGTCAAGGCTTTGCCTTTGCAACGGCACCTCAGTTCCTTTTGTTTGTTTGTCTTTGATCTGATTTGGGATATTTCCTTTTATTTCGTTCAAGAATGTGTTCTTTCTATTCTTTTGTGTTCTTTCGTTCAAGAATTGTGTTTATTCTGTTTTCTATTTAAGAATATATTCTTTCTTTTTGCTCAAGATGAAATATTTAAGTAAACGCTCGTGTGAATGTCTTCTTTTTTTTCGTTCAGGATTAAATGTTTTTCTAATTGTTCGTGAGAATATATATATTTTTCCTTTTTGTTCAAGATCAAATTTTTTTTCTTATCGTCCTTGAGAATGTATATACTCTTTTTCGTTCAAGTTGACACGTTTTCTGAATATGTTGTCCAAAAGACATTCTTCCCGTCTCGTGAGCTTACATTCTTTCACTCCATGCCGGAGAAATATATTTGCAAATAATTTTATGAATATATTTATCTTTTGTCTTGAAAACATTTAATATTTACCAAAATAGATTTCTCCCTTCCCGTGAGTCTACGTTCGCCCATTCTGTGCTGGAGTAATATATTTAGAAATATATTTATCTTTTGTCTTGAATATATTTACCAACATACATTCCTCTCGTGAGCCTACATTCTCCCACTAGTTCCGGAGAAATATATTTAGAAACATATTCTCTTTTGTCTTGAATATATTTACCAATATACATTCCTCCCATCCCGTGAGTTCTTCCATTCCGTGCCGGAGAAATATATTTAGAAACATATTTAGAAACATATTTCTCTTTTGTCTGCGAATGCACGACAACCCATCTTTCCCCCTCTCACCCCTCCGCACGGAATATTCACTCTATACAGTTCCTCGCCCCCAAAAAAAAAAAAATCTCCTTAACGAGCGAACGCACCAGCTGGATACAGCGATTAGTCCGTCGCTCTACCTGTGTTTCTTTTCGGCTTTCGAAGGTCCGATTACGCAGCCTATAAATTATGGCCGGGGGGGGGGGGGGCGGTTGGGGGCGGGGGCGGTTTGCCAGGTGATGATTCAAAGATGTTAATCTTTTATACTTTTCTGACTGGGCGGAGGTCAAGGCCGAGTTATGGGGAAAAAATGACGAAATCTGATTCTTGTCAAGAGAGAGAGAGAGAGAGAGAGAGAGAGAGAGAGAGAGAGAGAGAGAGAGAGAGAGAGAGAGAGAGAGAGATGGGAGGGGGGGCTCCACTTGCCTAGGGACTAGTGGTTAGGAATAGGAGAGGATGAAATCTGATTCTTGTCATGAGAGAGAGAGAGAGAGAGAGAGAGAGAGAGAGAGAGAGAGAGAGAGAGAGAGAGAGAGAGAAAGGGGGCACTTGCCTAGGGACTGCTGGTTAGGAATAAGAGAGGACGAAATCTGATTGAGAGAGAGAGAGAGAGAGAGAGAGAGAGAGAGAGAAAGTCATTTGCTTATGGACTGCTGGTTAGGAATAAAAGTGGATGAAGTCTGATTCTTGTCATGAGAGAGAGAGAGAGAGAGAGAGAGAGAGAGAGAGAGAGAGAGAGAGAGAGAGAGAGAGAGAGAGAGAGAGAGAGAGAATTTCCTAGGAACAGCTGTCGAGGAATAACGGATGTGTTGAAGGTAAAAGAGTTGGGGCATCACCACTTGTTGTTCTTGTGTCAAATCCAGGGGTTTGCCCTTCAGCAGAGCAGTGCCATAGAAGAGAGAGAGAGAGAGAGAGAGAGAGAGAGAGAGAGAGAGAGAGAGAGAGAGAGAGAGAGAGTTTGTCTTAGTTGTAGTCTTATTGCCATTTAGATGTTACCCATTGATTACGTAGGTTTCAATATCTTACGATATAGATGTTTTCAGTTGTCTTCATAGATATTAATTCACATATACCGTAGATGCTACGTAGTATAATAGATATATACCTTTTTTGTTAACATAGAAATAAGTTAAGCGATTCACTCAATATCTTTTATCTTTCAGTTGCCTCAAAGTTTGTCCAAAAAATGGCTTCTACTCCGCCATCACTCCCTCGCTCACTCCGGCATTTTTCATTTATTTATTTCGTTGTAAACAGCATGAAACATAGGCAAAGAAATCATACTCCCACACGCAATCACACACGCACGGGAGCGCGCTGGCGCGCCCGAGCGCGCGCACGCTTCCTGCAGCATTCGCGCAATTAAGCCTTTGGGGTCAAGAACGTGACGTCCGACGGATAATCGCCACAGGTAAAGCTTGTCATTACCGGATTACCTGGCAGGAAAGAACTTCTCTTAATCCCCCTCCCTTCCCCTGCCTCCTACGTCCTATCCCCTCCTACCCTTCCCCTCACAAATCACCGTAGCCAACCCCTAGGTAACTCCCTCTACCCTATAACCAAGGATCTTGATGCGTACGACTTTCCGTGCGTGCGTGCGTGCGTGCATGATCGTAGATGGCTAATGAAAAACCGCAACATTACTTTAAACTTTTTTTTTTTTTTTTATTATCCACTGTTCTAAACAGCAATAGTCAGTCAGGCCAGTAGTTTCACGTAGGGTATTGCCCGAATTAACAAATAGCTTATTTCACAAGCAGTCGGTTAAACGTTCGTGGGTCATGAGACCCATTGAGGCGTGTGGGCTTGTAGCATAAATAACATATTATTGTATTGGTCACACAAGGACTCTTCAATGACCTTATCATTTGACCCAAGGAAGAGGTACCTCGATATCCTTTCAAGGTCAAGGACCTGTGCTATACCAAAATGCTACATAGCTGCTTTACTATAATTTAGCCCAGATCATTAATAATTTAGAAGTTATATATAATGGATGCTCAAGAATAAACTGCCAAATTTTAAAATTATTAAAATTATATTTTTTTCCGTCACCTAAAATCATTGGCGATAGATATAAAACCATCGTATAGAGATAAAAAAACTATTTGAAATTTTGAAAATTCTCTGATAAAAAATGATTTTTTTTTACAAAGACTTTAAGTCGTTGGCGATAAATACAGATCAATTTTATGGAGGTCAGATTATCCCTCAGTGGTGGACGGCGCGATTTTGAGATGTTCCTGATGGGAGCAGATTTTTAGGTGTGCTTTATCTTTGTATATTTGTAAATAATTATAAATATTTTTTGTTTATAAACATCGATTTTAGTCTATGAAATAGTATAGGAAAGCAACTTGAAACTGTTTACGTCCAGCCAAAAAAAAAAAAAAAATTTTTTTACTCGATGTTAAAGCAGGTTGTTATTTTGTCATATATATATATATATATATATATATATATATATATATATATATATATATATATATATATATATATATATATATATATATATATATATATATATATATATATATAATTTCTGTCACCATCCTTCACATAGTCATACTTTGTAATTATGACAAACACTTTGTCTCCAAGCGTCCAGTGTGACACAAAGCTTCATTGCAAATAATTCAGAAAAACGAACGCCTTATTTTCTATCATGAAGAATCCTATAGCAGGATGGTCGTATATAATACCAATATTTTTCTCTTTTAATGTGATCTCTCTCTCTCTCTCTCTCTCTCTCTCTCTCTCTCTCTCTCTCTCTCTCTCTCTCTCTCTTTGTATTTCGAATTACCTTCTTTCACTTCTGTCTGATGAACACAGCGTTCTTTGGAAGCTTGAATTTTTAGTTAATGGCCCCTCTGGGCTTGTTCCATGTTAATAGGGTTATCTTTTGAATGATAATAATAATAATAATAATAATAATAATAATAATAATAATAATAATAATAATAATAATAATAATAATAATTCAAAAATACTCATAGTAGCATGAATCTTAAAATGAAGAAACAAATCCACAGTTATGTATGTGTAAATATATTTAAAGATAAAACAGTACAGATAGCTTTCGGGAATCTGTTCGGGGAAAAAACAGTACAGATAGTTTTCGGGAATCTGTTCGATTCCCCAATTTGAGACTGAAAAGTGGAAAGGAATCTGTACAGTTTTAAGTATATGTTCATATACACAACTGTGGATTTGTTTCTCCAGTAATAATAATAATAATAATAATAATAATAATAATAATAATAATAATAATAATAATAATAATGTAGAACCTTATTCTGCTTTTGAGAAGTCACCCAAGACAGTATGTAACGTTAGAACATACAACACGCTTTCCACACCTCCCAACGTGCTTTTAAAATCTCCTGGTGTTTCGAAACGCGCGGCACTCGCTTGGCGGATGTGCTTGCAGAAACTTTTGGTTTTTGTAACTGCTTCGTAACTGGGTCAGTCGGCCAGGTAATTGCGCTACGTGTTTTTAGGAAAGTTGCTTTAATGCCTAAGCCGTTTGTGCGTTTAAGGGGCGCTCGGATCTTTCGTCACGAGTCGAGGTGTACGAGAACAGTTTCAGTAACGTTTGGCGGCTTAAGGAATTATTAGACT
>NC_089771.1:25270383-25307883 GCF_040412425.1 Macrobrachium rosenbergii | reverse complement strand
GATTAAGGGAAATGGCTTGTCATATGTACAAGAATGAACATAAACATTTAGCTCTTAGTCGGGTTAGGGAGAAAATAAGTTATTTATGATGATAGCAGTTAGGAGATATTTATTATTTTGGTGTTAAGTGGTGAAGAGGTTTACTTTCACGGCAGGTAACGAGAGGAACAGTAAATAATGCAAGTGACTAAGAGTAATGTTGACCTTTAAATCATGTGATCCAAAGGAGTGTTTACTTGTAAATTTGAGCGATTCTGAGAAATGGTTACTTGTAAGTCAAGAGGATAAAAGGTTCACTTGTAAATCTTGTAATTTGGATAATTGTTTACATATAAATCGACGATTGAAAGAAGTATTTACTTAAGAATCGGTGAAAAGAAATTGTTTGAATGATTACAGTCAAATGGCACAATATCAGTAATTATAGTGCTAGAAAGTATTGACTTAATGAAAGAAGAGAAACTATGACTAAGTTACTTTGACACTTACAGTTAAATTATTTAATTACCATATTCACGATACGAGCAAATGCAAGTAGCACTTGCACCAAACCGGATCGATTTTTTAGGACATTTAAAATTAAAATATGAATAGAATTTTGATCTAAAATTTCTGAAAAAAAGTCCCTGAGATACATACCAGAGAGCTGAGTCGATTAATTGATTGATTTATTGAAAAGGCTACACATTCTGAGTCACAACGTGAAAGGTCATTTTCTGTGAGCTATTTCTGGAGCCTGGTTGGTCGAGTCAGCGTTAGGGGCAAACAGACGAACGAACGAATGGATTGTGAATAAGAGAACAGAAATGTAGTCGTGAAATAGAAGATACTGACGTAGCGAAAATTGTCTGGGGAAGTATAGAGTTCTGTTCATGATTCAGACCGGAATGTTCGTAGAAATGCAACTGGAATTTGAAATTGTCCGTAAAATATATTGGTTACTCAATGATTTGGATGGGAATGTAAGTAGATAACTGGAATTTGCCAGATTTCATTCTCAGCTCACTCATGAGTGGCCATTAAAATGAGTTAAGTCCACAGGTATAGAGAACTGACCTGTGCTTAGATTGTTAATTTTGGGACATTTCTTCAGATATCTGTCTCGCCTTCCTGTTCTGTCTGAGTGCAACACACACACACACACACACACACACACACACACACACACACACACACACACACACACACACACACAGTTAAAGAAGTTAAGTATATCTGACAACCAGACCACTTGAGCTGATTAGCAGCTCTCCTTGGACTGGCCCGAAGGATTAGATTAATTTACGTGGCTAAGAACCAATTGGTTACCTAGCAACGGGACCTACAGCTTATTGTGGAATCCGAACCACATTATGACGAGAAATGAATTTCCTTCACCAGAAATAAATTCCTCTAGTTCTTCACTGGCCGGTCGGAGGAGAGAGAGAGAGAGAGAGAGAGAGAGAGAGAGAGAGAGAGAGAGAGAGAGAGAGAGAGTGTTGCTATTTAGATTCACAAGGCAACCCATTTTCCCATCCAGAATGAGGCATCTCGAGTGTCCTGTAATTAAGTCATCAAGTTCTCTTTCACCTTTTGTTTAATAATGTGGTGTGTCGTTAAAGTGAGTAGTCATTGTTTGTTTTTGTTCCCCGTGATGGATGGATTGGTTTATAAAAGGCGTTAATTACCTGTTTTGATAAAGATCCTAATTATGCCCCCCCCCCAACCTCCTCCTCCTCTTCTTAAGAGTGCCTAATGGTGCGGGTTTTAAATGAGTAGAGTGTTGTATGGTCTCTCTCTCTCTCTCTCTCTCTCTCTCTCTCTCTCTCTCTCTCTCTCTCTCTCTCTCTCTCTTTTTTTCCATCTTAGGAAAGAAATAGTTGTTATTAGTCTGCTTATTTTTAAAAGTACCTCATTCAAACAGGATGTCATCTAGTGGATATATTTATTAAAAAAAAAAGTTTCAAGCTTTCAGGGACTGTTCTGCCCTCATCTACCGGTAGCTACAAGAGGATGAGGACAGAATAGTTATGGAAAGCTTGTAACTTTTCTTTTTTAATATATATCTTTCCTAGATACCATCCTGGTTACGTGAGGTCCTGCTATTAATTGTATTAATGCACAAAACAGTTGTAAAGCATCCAAGTTATATATACATATATATATATGTGTTTGTGTGTGTCATCTAAAAGGGATGACCAGAAAAAGAAGACAGTCGCTGCTAAATGCATCCTCTAACAGCTGTATACCATGCAAACCTTTTATGTAGAAAATGTCCACATTAGCTGCTTCATATACCTACACAGATGGCTAATCAGCAGCACATCAGTCCCATTCTAGACACACTACATTATTCACATCTATTACTTGGACCATCTTGCTTCCTTATACCAAAGGTCCCTAGTTCCAGTATACCTTCCTTTCTTTCTATACATTATTTTCGAGGTCTTAGTCTCTTCTTCATAACACTTGTAGACTAAATATATTATATATAATCTTTTAGTTAACGTGTCATCTCTCATTCTTCCCACATGACCAAACTATCCCAAAAGCACTTATTCAGCATTTCACATTGCTAATCTCTTTATCACTTCTGTGTGTCTCCACATTTCACATCCTGATTCTTACAGCTTACATACTCTTTTGGGTAACTATCATCTCCCATTCTCCCGACATGACCAAACTATCCCAAAAGCACTTATCCATCATTTCACATTGCTAATCTCTCTATCACTTCTGTGTATCTCCACATTTCACATCCTGATTCTTACAGCTTACATACTCTGTTGGGTAACCATCATCTCCATTCTCCTGACATGACCAAATTATCTCAAAAGCACTTATCCATCATTTTCATTGCTAACCTCTTTATCACTTCCGAGAATCTCCAAATTTCCCATCATTTCAGTCCGTCTTACTCTACAAATGCTACACAAACATTGATCTCAATAACTTCAGCCATTTTTCTTATATTAGATAAATCAGAAGGGAGCATTTTCGAGTATGGGCGCATGCGTAACAAAGGGAAGAATAGAAATAGTAAGTTGTTCAGAGTCATAGTAAAATTGTAAATTTATAGAGTTACATCTATGTTGGAAGATGAGGTTAGTTTTGAATACAGTGGATGAATAAGATGGCCTCTTGGTGTGATAGTGTCTGTGTAATGTTTCATTAATCTATCATCTCTGTATTGTAACATTTTGCTTGAATGTAGCAAATATAGTAACGCTTTTAAATAAAAAAAAGAATTAAGTATAAAAATGTTTTTCGGATTATTTCATCATCGGCAAAATTTCGAAAAATTCAGGATTTTTTTTATATACCAAAGTGAATCAAATCGTTTAACCGGTTTAAACCCTTTATAAAAAAATTTGCACAATATTCCCTTGCTGTTTTGTGCTATTTCTTATTTATTCTTTCCTAATTTTGCCCCTAAAATAAATTCCACCTTTAACATTCCCAAAAAACCTTCTTCCACACTCTTCAGAATCAATTTAAATCTAATTATTAAATCGTCTTATTAATTTTTTTTAATCCCGACAAAGACCAGATATGAATTCTTTCCCCGAAAAAAAATTTTTTTCTTCGACTCGGCAAATTACACCAATTACGTCACAGAAGATGTGGGATGAAAGGAAGTGATGTAATCTGGAGTAATTGCCCATTACGGAGGGTTATTTTCATCCCTCTCTTTATTCCAAGCGTTATTATAACGCGTTATCGTAAGGGCACTTTGTTTTTAATTTAAGATATTTCGTCATTAAAACGTTTTTAGGGTGTTTTGTTATCATACGTTTCACCGGAAGTATTCATCCTTCAGAACGTGTGGCCGTTGGCACTCATCCTTCAAAATGCTTCGCCGTTGGAGTTCATCCTTCAAAATGTTCCGCCATTGGCATTCATCCTTCAAAAGATTTTGCCATTGGCGTTCATCCTTCAAAATGTTTCGCCATTGGCATTCATCCTTCAAAAGATTTTGCCACTGGCGCTCATCCTTCAAAATGTTTCGCCATTGGCAGTCATCCTTCAAAAGATTTTGCCATTGCGTTTATCCTTCAAATTGTTTCGCCATTGGCATTCATCCTTCAAAAAATTTTGCCATTGGCGTTTATCCTTCAAAATGTTTCGCCGTTTGCATTCATCCTTCAAAACGTTTTCCCATTGGCACTCATTTTGCAAAATGTTTTGCCGTTGGCGTTCATCCTTCAGAACGTTTCGCCGTTGGCACATTTTTCAAAATGTTTCGCCGTTGGCGTTCATCCTACAAAACATTTTGCCGTTGGCACTCATTTTTCAAAATGTTTTACCGTTGGCACTCATTTTCAAAACGTTTTACCGTTGGCACTCATTTTTCAAAATGTTTCGCCGTTGGCACTCATTTTTCAAAATGTTTTACCGCTGGCACTCATCCTTCAAAACGTTTCGCCGTTGACAATCATCTATCAAAACGTTTTACCGTTGGGGTTCATCCTTCAAAATGTTTTGCCGTTAGCATCCATCCTTCAAAACTTTTTTTTATTAAACGTATTTATTAAGGAAACGTTTTATTCTCGCACCATTCTAACATTTATTAAAACATTTACATTTACAGTTAACAAACGTTTTATAAAGCAATCTTCGTATCAGTTCTTATGTGAAAGTAACGTTTATTGTCGAGCCATTTTGAAGCTTTATTAAGGAAACGTTTAATTTTCATTCTAAATTTACATTTATTAAAACGTTTACGCCTCTCATTTACGATAAAATGTATTTACCATTGGAAACGTTTTCTCGTAAAGCACTTCATTTTCAGACCAGTTTTTAAATGTTCAACAAGAATACCTTATCCTCAAAAGAATATAATTGTATAATCGAAACGTTTATCTCAGAAGAATGTCATGATACATTTTATTAAGAAAATATTTATTCAGTGAAATTTTTCACCAATTACAGAATATTTATTAAAACATAAAAAAAACGTTCTCTTTCGAAACGACAGATCTGGCTAGCAGCACTTTTCATTTAATAACCACTGTATTTAATAAAACTGCGCAGGCGGGCAAACGGTTATAAGGACCATAAGGAGCATTTTCGAGTGAAATACCTCGCGCCAAATACCGCTGTCAAAGTAACGAACGAGACGGCCCCTAGGGGAACCCTCCCCTAAGGTCGGTTCTGGCACGGATAACACCCGCGGAGTTTACGCCCTTACGGCATCCCAGGGCGAGGGGGGCCGGCCCCTTAGCAATCTTACTGGGTAATTGTAAATTGCAGAATGTGGGATATGCCTCTTGTCTCAGGTCGATGTCGACATCTCGACGCGACGTCAGGAATGTCGACGTCGACTACGCCTCTTCGTTTGTCGACGGCGGTCGAGCGCAGAGTTAATATGTGTCGCCACGGGCCTGGGCAGCCCAGGGCGGTGGAGGTGAGGTTGCTTTGGGTATGTCGTAGGCATGATAATTTTCTTTCCTTTTCCTATTATTAAATTATTTCGGGGTACATCGCTCTGGTGGATAATCCGCGGGCCACTGCTTGGCAAGATCACGCGGATAATTATATCGATAATTATATAATTATAATAATGATGATGATGATTATGTATAATTCAGACGCAGAATCAACCTCGTAATCATTAACACAATTTTAAATCATCATACATAAAAATTAAAAAATCAAATTAAAGAAGGAGGAGAAGAAGAGTAGAATCACACAAAGAGCAGGAGTGAGGTACCTTCCCCTCCACCTTCAACCCTCCACCTCTAAATCCCAAAAAAAAAAAAAGAAGTCAAGAAAAGATCAGTTGGAATTCTCCAATTGGGTTTCCACGAATAATTGTGGACTGAAGTAGAAAAGGTTTTTGGAGAGAGAGAGAGAGAGAGAGAGAGAGAGAGAGAGAGAGAGAGAGAGAGAGAGCTTGGAAGGAGCTGGCTTGGAAGGAAAAGGCTAAAGAAAGGAGTCTTCAGGGAAAAATAAAAGAATACCTTTTCCTTGCATGCTTGGTTTTGTGATCATTCGTACACAGAGGAATAACATACACATTCACACACACTCACACACGCACACATTAACATACCTCACGCACACACACATATATATATATATATATATATACATACATACATACACACACATATATATATACATATACATATATACACATGTTATTATTATTGCAGGGTACAGGAAAACGGGGATGGTGAAATACCTGTCAATAAAAGCTGTTCTTTTTCACTCTCAAACATTATCATTATACTTACGTCATCATCAAGATTCCTAAGACTAGAGACCTCCAACTGTCATAGTTTCAGAGCCCCAGAGAAAAAAAGTTATAAAAATTCATAGCCTTGAAATTGATCTTGACTTTGGGAAAATAAGTCAAGGTCAAAAACGGTTGATGGAAATAATTACCAACCTGGAAGTTACCAACTTGAGTCTGTCAAAGTCAGAAAAACAGACGGAAGGAGACTAGGAATTATGATAAAAAACACATCTCTTGACATTCAGGTGTTAAAAACTATTTAATGACACAGAAACTCAGTATCACTGGAGGAACTTAAACGTCATCTGCGGCTGTAATCACACAGTTTAAAAAGCTGTTACACCTAAAGAGGAAACGGGAAAAAATGTGATCACAGCCGGGGGAAAGTAACATTCAACGCGTGACTGTTTGCCAAAGGTCGTTTACTGCATCAGCTGTGTTATTTACCAGTTTTAAGACGAAACAGACAGGCCTTAAGTGGGCTTCTTAAGGCATTACTTAAGGTTCTTAGCAGCGTCCCTTCCTCCCCTAGCTGCACCCTCTTTACATTCAACACACTGTACCTCCATTCATATTCTCTTTCTTCCATCTTCTTTCCACCCCCTCTCTAACACTTGATTCATAGTGCAACTGGTGAGGTTTTCCTCCTATTACACCCTATCATACCTACTGTCAATTTCCGTTTCAGCGGTGAATGACCATTAGGCCCATGCTTGGCCTTGGCCTAAATTCTCTATTCAATTCAGTTCAAGTGTCAATCGAAGCCTTAAATGGCCCTCCTAGACAAAGACTCTCATCTCTAGAGGAAGTTGTGTTGCCCCACCTTCTCATCTTTGTCTTTATTTCAGTTTTCTCTTAAATGTCTTTTAACATTAATATCTCCCTCTCTGAGACAGGAAATTAGACCTTCCTCTCCTCTGAAAAAGTCAGCAGTAATAATAATGCAACAATTAGTGGGCCTGTCTTTCCGCTGATTAACTCCTCACTCATTTTCTTTTTCGTTACTTTTTATGTTTTTGATGAAATTTGGGGTTGTTCTTTTCAATTTTGCATAAAAAATATGACTTTTAACGTTCTGTGACTTGACTGTCTTGGCACGACTACCCTTTGATGTCATTTTGCGAATGGTAGTTTTATTTATTCTTATTAACCTTCAATTTCGCAATTTGTACTTGCAGTAAGGTTCTTCTGCAACAAATATGGAGGAGTTTTACTTGTCAATAGATAGTGGTTACTGTAAGGGTAAGACTAAAGCACGTGGCATACTTTCTGCTGTGTTTTAAAGAGCGAATGACAAACCACGGGGCATACCCTCTTGCTGTGTTTAAGGTCAGAGATATAACAAAGGACGAGGCATATCCTTGTGCCTGTGTTCAAAGGCCTGATGAAATGACAAAGCAAGGGGCGTACCGTTTTATGTGTTTAATACTGAGCAAATAACATAGCTAGGGTTATATACCCTTGTGCTGCGTCCGAGATTTCACCAACGCAATGTCAAAGACTTGGCATACTCCTTTGCTATGCTTGAGACTAAACTTACCTTAAAACACGGGGTATACTCCTTTGCCTTGTGTGAGTCTAGAGAAATGACTCAGCATTGGGTATACCCTTCTCCTCTGTATCTGAGACACTGCACCCGGTAGGGAGTGCCAGTGCGCCTCACGTGATGCATTGAAGGCATTACTTAAGTTTCTTTGCAGCGTCCCTTCGGCCCCTAGCTGCTGCCTCTTTCATTCCTTTTGCTGTACCTCCGTTCATATTCATGTTCTGCCATCTGACCTTCCACCTTCTGTAAAAATTGTTCCACAGTTCAACTGCGAGGTTTTCCTCCTGTTACACCTTTCAGACCTTCTCCTGTCAATTTCCGTTTCAGCGCTGAATGACCTCATAGACCCCAGCGCTTGGCCTTGTGCCTACGTTCTGTATTCCAATTCCAATTTCAGAGCCACTGTATTTCTGCGTGTTTGTATCCTTAATCAGTACGAACCTTTAGAAGCAGTGTACTGCCATGATGTCAATATTGCGAGATATCTAAAATTATTTCCATTTCTTCGGATTATTTTGTCTAAGACTGCAAACAAAAACAAACACAGCATTTGTTCAGTCAAATAAACAACACACGTTTTTACATGACTAACATGCGCTGTGTTGAAGCGTACAGCATTGTGTTGAAACATTCAACATTCATGGGATACAACTTGATGTTTATGCGAAATATTCAGGATTCCCGGGCTGGGCTCAGTAATTAAATGAGTACCACATGGCCGCATTTACATGTCTTTCTCATCTTGTTGGAGATTGTCGGCTATTGTTCTTCATAATTCGTTGGGAAAGGTGTTTGTTTGAATTAGAGAGGTTCGTTTGTGAATATGTTGTTGCGTGTGTTTGTGTGTTGTTTGTGTGTTCATGCATATGTTTGTAGGGTTTTAGGTATATTATGTTTTGTTTTGATGAAGCTTTGGGCTAAATTTAAATAAAGAACTATATATATATATATATATATATATATATATATATATATATATATATATATATATATATATACGTTGATATAAATATACGTATATATGTTTATAATATACAATATATATTATCTATATGTATGTTTATAAATATTTATATATATATATATATATATATATATATATATATATATCTATATATATATAAATATATATATATATATATATATATATATATATATATATATATCTAAATATATATAATATATATATATATATATATATATATATATATATATATATATATGTATATGCATATATATATATATACTGTATATATGTTTATATATGTTTATATTATGTGTGTGTGTGCGTATCATTTCACACCACTAATTATAAAAATTGAACCAAGGCATTTCCACAAAAGAAGCCATTAAATGCGAAGCAATTTATTCCTGTTGACTTTCCACGTTTCATAATAAGACTTAATAATGTATTTTGGCAAAAGTGGGGAAAAATGGACGCAGTAAGTCAGCTGTTAATGAAAGAGATGGATAGTTGCCAGGTTATTTGCAGTTAACACTTTTCTTTCTTTTTGTGGACCAGAAAGACCATTTCTGACTTTTATGTTTCAGTGTTGTGTTTTTTTCCTTATTTTTCAGTTTTGCAGAAGGATTTATTGTTGATATGTAATGTGTGTTGTGTCAAACATAAGATATATATAAATATATATATATATATATATATATATATATATATATATATATATATATATATATATATATATTACTATATATATATATATATATATATATATATATATATATATATATATATAATATATGTATATATATGTCATATATATATATATATATATATATATATATATATATATATATATATATATATATATATATATATATATATATAATATACAATTTCTCTCTCTCTCTCGAGAGAGAGAGTCTATGCACTTTCAGTGACAGCACCCCAGGGGCAAAAATATTTATTTGTGTATTATGGTGGTTGATTGATAAAGTAGGCAAATGAGGAGTGACTGACAGGTGAACAGGGTTGATTAAGACAGAGAAGGGAATTGTAAGGATCACACTTACAAGATTCTTACTGAAAAGTTTAAAAGTAAAAACGAATATCAGGCGTTCAGCATTAGAAGGTCCTCTAGCCCAAACCCTTGAAAATGGCGTTTTTCGCCTGACCAGCTTTAAAATAATCCTCTTTTTCACAAAAAAGGGGGTGGGGTTGAACTATAATTTTTTTATGCATGCTGTTCTATTCCTGATCGCAAATACTTCTTCTCATACAAAATTCAACTTTGTATATTGAAAAATAAAGGAATTAGAGCAGGTTGAATTTCCAGTACCTTGAAAAATAAAGAAATTTAGAACAGGTTCAATTTCCAGTATCTTGAAAAATAAAGAAATTAGAGCAGGTTGAATTTCCAGTATCTCGAAAAATAAAGAAGTTAGAGCAGGTTGAATTTCCAGTATCTTGAAAAGTAAAGAAATTTAGAGCAGGTTGAATTTCCAGTATCTTGAAAAGTAAACAAATGTAGAGCAGGTTGAATTTCCAATATCTTGAAAAATAAAGAAATTCAGAGCAGGTTGAATTTCCAGTACCTTGAAAAATAAAGAAATTTAGAGCAGGTTGAATTTCCAATACCTTGAAAAATAAAGAAATTAGAACAGGTTGAATTTCCAAAACTTTGATGGCTTGTAACTCAATTTTTTTTTAATTTTTTTTTTGTGGCAAGAGGCTCTTCTGATGTCGTACGCCTCCTTTTTGAGGCATAAATAGACTTGGAGAATGCGTTTGATGAATCATCATAGCTATATACATGATGTGGAGGAACCTGATATATGTATTGTATATAGAAGTTAATTTCTTTTGGATGTTTAGATGTTTTCATATCAATACATAGATTGTGTATGTAATGGTTTTTAAAATAAGATGAATTAGGTTAATGTGATGTGTTTATGCTTTAATTTCACAATTTTCCACATTTGGATTAGGATCATGTGGAATAATTTTTTATTTAATTTCACAGTTTTTCACATTTGTATTAGGATCACGTGGAATAATTTTTTTATTTAATTTCACAATTTTTTACATTTGAATGAGGACAATGTGAAATATGTTAGCTTTAATTTCACAATTTTTCACATTTGTATTGGGACACTGAAATGTTTTTGCTTTAATTTTACAAATTATCACATTTGAATTATGGAATTTAGAATGATTTTTTCTTTAATTTCACAATTTTTCACATTTGAATTAGGACATATGAAATGTTTTTTCTTTAATTTCACAATTTTTCAAATTTGTATTGAAACAGTGTGAAATATTTCTGCTTTAATTTCACAATTTTTCACATTTGAAATATGGTAATTTGGAATAATTTTGTCTTTAATTCCACAATTTTTCGCACATGAATTAAGACAATGTGAAATGTTTTGTCTTTAATTTCCCAATTTTTCTTAAAATGTTTAGCATGTTCCTTTCAGTGAATAGAAATCCCATAACATCCATTATATATGTTGCCACCCGAAGGTCAACTGATATAAAAATTTATAAAAATGAACCTTAATTGCCCAATTTCGTAGGTGACCTCGTCCATCTCAAAGGGCTTCCTTCTCCTGACGGAGGGATGGTTTTCTAAATAACAGCTGTTTTTTTTTCCTGTTGTATTATGTGACTGATTGTTGGTTCTTTTCGCTTGCTGTTGTGTGTGACTGTTATAAAAGTATGAATATAAAAGTATTTACGGTATATATTGTGTATATATGTATATAATATGTATATGTATATATATATATATATATATATATATTATATTATATATATGTATATAAATGAGAGCATATATGTATTTTATATATATACACATATATATATATATTATTATATGTGTATATAAATATATATATATATATATATATATATATATATATATATATATATATATATATATATATACACATTAGACATACATGTATATATATTATATATTATGAGGTATTATATATACACATACATAAATAACAATTATACCCATCTGAATCAAACTTTCGAAAACTCAGCTCAAACGCATTCTACGAAATCAGAGCACGAAAGCACATCGCAACCGCCTTCATCCCATAGCTCTTTCTAAGTTAAGATCGCGCCCGTGGTTAGCAACTGCTCTCCTGAAGGGGAATAACTCCACACCGTTCCGGTTCATAAGTCTGTCAAGAACAATTACGATAAATGGCGCTCCTTCAAAGTGGAGATGGTTTATATTTTCAACTTCGCTTTCAAGTGAGTAAGTGCCGAAGCGCTGAGCTTTTGCAGCGTTGGAGACCTAGAGTGAAAAGAAACATTAGATTTATATACTGTGTATATATATATATATATATATATATATATATATATATATATATATATATATATATATATATATATTTATATATAAAATATATTGTAACATCTGATCTGACAATTAATATTTCACACTTTCAGGTATTCTCTCAATTCCTGTCCTGTTCTCACTCTCAAGTACATTCTCACATCTGATCTTACGAACCGTATTCCACAATTTTGGATATTCTCTCAATTCCGCTACTGATCTTACGTTCAAATATATTGTCACATCTGATCTCACGGTCGAATATATTCTCACATCTGATCTCACGATCCGTATTTCACACTTTGATATTCTCTTAATTCCTCTACTGATCTCACAATCAAATATATTCTCACATCTGATCTCACGAGCCATATTTCACTGCTCTCGTATCGAGGGCGAACCTCTTTTGAGAAATTCTCCTTGGGTTGTATTTAACTCGATGGGTGTGAAAAGTAGGTTGGTTTATACTCTCCTTTGTCTTTGTTTGTTGTTTCTTTGGGTTTTTAGTTTTCTGTAAAAGAAAAGTATTGTGCCGGCTTTGTCTGTCCGTCCGCACTTTTTTCTGTCCGCACTCTGGCCGCCCTCAGATCTTAAAAACTACTGAGGCTAGAGGGCTGCAAATTGGTATGTTGATCATCCACCCTCCAATCATCAATCATACCAAATTACAGCCCTCTAGCCGCGGTAATTTTTTATTTTATTTAAGGTTAAAGTTAGCCACGATCGTCCTTCTGTCAACGATATAGGACAGGCCACCACCGGGCCGTGGTTAAAGTTTCATGAACCGCGGGTCTTACAGCATTATACCGAGACCACCGAATGATAGATCTATTTTCGGTGGCCTTGATTATACGTTGTGGAGGCTGTATACAGAAAACTCGATTGCGCCGAAGAACCTTTGGCGCATTTTTTTACTTGTTTCCATTGTAATCATTCGCTGTTATCGTCGTTAATGTTCTGATGTTGAGGGAAGAATGTAGTGTGAATGTAGATATTGTTTATAAGAATGTAGAGCCTTAAAGATTCAAGATTATTTGGTAGAAATTCTGTTGTGACTGGATAAATGCCATGTTGATATTGAAAGTATGACAGTCCTAATCTCTCTCTGTCTGTCTCTCTCTCTCTCTCACACAGACACATACATACAAGCAAATTATTAAAAAACTTTTTGTCATAATATACCATATAATATACATGGTCTCTCTCTCTCTCCTCTCTCTCTCTCTCTCTCTCTCTCTCTCTCTCTCTCTCTCACACACAAACACACACACACACACACATACAAGCAAATTCATTAAAAAATTCTTGTCTTCATATAACATAATTTACACAGGCTCTCTCTCTCTCTCTCTCTCTGTCTCTCTCTCTCTCTCTCTCTCCTCTCTCTCTCTCTCTCTCTCTCTCACACACAAACACACACTTTGCTACAAACAAATTCATTAAAAAGTTTTGTCTTCCATAGCATAATTTACACAAACCTCCTCTCTCTCTCTCTCTCTCTCTCTCTCTCTCTCTCTCTCTCTCTCTCTCTCTCTCTCTCTCTCTCTACATACAATAATTATTCAAAAAATTGCTGTCTTCATAACATAATTTACAGGCTCTCTCTCTCTCTCTCTCTCTCTCTCTCTCTCTCTCTCTCTCTCTCTCTCTCTCTCTTCCCTTTAATACCACCCTCCATTGTCTCAACGTAACTACCCACATCGATGTATAATTCGTCTCTTCCCACTTGGTCGACCACTCGTGAGGGAGTCTCTCTCTCTCTCGATCTCCTCTCTCTCTAACTCTCTCCTCTCTCTCTCTCTCTCCTCTCTCTCTTATTCGTACGCATGCTCATTAAAACAGTGATCTCTTTATATACTATGTAACATATAGTCTCTCTCTCTCTCTCTCTCTCTCTCTCTCTCTCTCTCTCTCTCTCTCTCTCTCTCTCTCTCTCTTTTATTCATACGCATACTCATTAAAACGATCTTTTGATATGCTATGTAATATATAGTCTCTCTCTCTCTCTCTCTCTCTCTCTCTCTCTCTCTCTCTCTCTCTCTCTCTCTCTCTGTGAATTCCCTTCTTCGCTTCCTCTTATTCTTTTTACTTATTTCTCAAATGCTGAAGTTCCCCTTAAATTAAGCTGAAGTTATTTCGCCATTATTCTTACATTTATTGTTTGTCTCCTCTTACTTTTGGCTTCATAATTCCCCGCTTCCCGTCAACTCCTCTTTTCATCCTCGGTTTTATTACTGTTTTGCTCTTCTTTATAAACTACGTAAGTATAAACAAGATCTGGGTTTTTCACCTTCAAGCGAATTCAGTTCTTTATCAGGGCGATGCCTTGAAAGTCCTTCAAGTTATACTTGATGTTTTCTGATCTGAGTGCGATCAAGGATATTAAACCAGACAGTTTTCATTTTTATTGGTTTTTTCAATTTTCAAAACTTTAAACAGTTGTTGGTGTTAGTTAGTGGATTATTATATATATTATAATATATTACCAGACCTCGGCCCTCTGATAAATAAAACTTAGTTTCACCTCAGTTGCTTTTTTGTAATCTATAACATTTATGAAACTGTTCCTTTCCTCATCGACATCTGTGGCTTGGCTGATTTCGAGATTATGGGGCTTTAGTCTGAATTTTGATTGACTGATTTATTTGTCAAATAAAGGTAGTTTTATAGAAGTCCAGACCGTGACACTGAACTTGCGTGCACTCGATTGAACTAAAGAATATCCTTCCCAATTCACTACGGTACTTTTGATCTTTTAGAAGTAGTAATAATCTTTGTAAATGTGGCTTGTGATGTATTTCTTATAGTAGGTTGTAGTTTTCTTAGGGAATTGTAAGTTTAACGTCTTGTATTCTTAAAAATTCTGTGAAGTCAGTGGCTCCTTTTGTTGGCTTGTTCCTTATGAGTAGGGTTCTTTTTCTGAGTAATAATAATAATAATAATAATAATAATAATAATAATAATAATAATAATAATAATAATAATAATAATAATCCATTTTGAACCTAACTTAAATTTCAAGTCACTGGCCTCTGTGGGATTGTTCCATATGAATAAAGGGTTCAAGTTCCGAATAATAATAATAATAATAATAATAATAATAATAATAATAATAATAATAATAATAATAATAATATTGCCTTTGTGAGTTTGTTCCGAATGAATAGGATTTATGCTCTGAATAATAATAATAATAATAATAATAATAATAATAATAACAAATTGGTGGCAGACTTTGAAACAGTGAGTATTCATACAAAACATTTACACAAAACTGTCATTTGCATGAAAGGAAAAAATAACTGATTAATTACACAAAACTATCATTTGCGTGAAAGGGAAAAATAACTTATAATAATAATAATAATAATAATAATAATAATAATAATAATAATAATAATAATAATAATAATAATAGCAGACTCTGAGACAGTGAGTACTCGTACGAAGTATTGATACCAAACCGTCATTCGCGTGAAAGGAAAAAATAACTTTGCACTCGTATAAATTGATGTGACGCTCTCAATAATTTGATCAAAGCAACTGGCTGGCGTGTGCTCACGGAAACCTCCTTTATTAGAGACCAAGAAAAATAAAGCTAGTTCTTAACTTGCCATTTTGCTTTCGGACTGTAAGAACACGAGACGTGTTTTTCTTTATCATATGACTCGGTTGTTTGCTCGTAGGTAATTGGTTTTCGTGAGTGCAGTATTTGTGTTTTTTGGGGGGCTTTCGTGTGTGTTGAATTTTTTATTATGGATTGTGTTCGATATTATTTCGATCTTGATTCTTCGTCTTATCGGTAAGAATATTTATGATCGACTTTATGATTAAGGTTATATAAAAGGTTTTACAAACTGTTCTAATAATGTTCATCAATTTTGCTGTAGTTTTATAATATTATCACAGATACATTATATATTGCATTATATTATGTTATGTAATGTTACGTTATATTATATTAAATTTATTATATATTTATATTATATATATTATATTATGTTACATTATTCTATACTATACTGTATTATACAATACATATCATACTATACTGTACATATTCAACTCAGGTAATTATTCATCCATTAACTCAATGTTTCTCATTTTCAGGTGAATTTTAACGTATAAACACAAACTCAAAACTTGTATTTTGTACTTATTTATAGACTACAGTCAGCAATCCTTTCAACTGGTTCATTGTGCTGTAATTGAAATAAAAAAGTAGTTTGAAAGTTAAAATATGAAGAAAAATAATAGGGACAAGAATATGCAGAATATTAAATATAACATCGTAGCTTGCTTCCATTCCAATCTCTCTCTCTCTCTCTCTCTCTCTCTCTCTCTGTGTGTGTGTGTGTGTGAGCTGTTTAGTTTGTCTAACTCGTTTTTATTTTTCACGTTTCTTGAGTCTCTCTCTCTCCTCTCTCTCTCTCTCTCTCTCTCTCTCTCTCTCTCTCTCTGTGAGCTCTTTCTGATTTTGTTTAATTCCGTTTTCATTTCATTTTCATTTTTCGTGATCTCTCTCTCTCTCTCTCTACTCTCTCTCTCTCTCTCTCTCTCTCTGTGAGCTATTTATTTGTCTAACTCTGCTTTATTTTCACGATTCTTGAGTCTCTCTCTCTCTCTCAATGAGTTACATTTTGCCTAACCTTCTTTTCAACGCCCCATCTCTTTCACTATACTTGAAGCACTCTCTCTCTCTCTCTCTCTCAATGAGTTTATATTTTGCAACACATTTTTCACTATAATTTGAACACCATCTCTCTCTCTCTCAGTGCGTTTTATATTTTGCCCTAACGCCTTCTTTCCTCACTATACATGAAACAATGAGTTTTATATTTGCCTAACGCCTTCTTTTCACTATACTTGAAACACCCTCTCTCTCTCTCTCTCTCTCTCTCTCTCTCTCTCTCATATCCATTACCAGTTATGCGTTATGATAATAATGGCGGTGCCCCTCCTCCTCCCCTACCAATCACTTCTAATCATAAAGACATTTGTGTCTTGATGTTTGAATCTATTATCCTGCTGCATTATGTCGGTTGCCATGGCAACGCCAGGGGAGGGCATTGCAGGGTTTTTTTATGGTCTGAAAGCCTTTGATTGAAGGGATAAGGGGTTCCCTTCCCCCTCCTCTCTCTCTCTCTTTCTCTCTCTCTCTCTCTCTCTCTCTCTCTCTCTCTCTCTCTCTCTCGAAGAGGGAGTGGTTAGTAAGATAATGGAGGCTCGAATCAGGAAAGTAGCGCAGGGGAGAATAGAAATTAGGGCGATGAAGAATTATGAAAGGAAGCTTAAGGAAGTGCCCGAAAATGTAGAACCCGTCGGGGGGCGGGGGCGTGGGGTCGGTTAGTGCCGTCGGTGCACTGCATGCGGTGCACTGTAGGCATTACATAAGGTTCTTTGCTGCGTCCCTTCGGCCCCTAGCGGCTGCAACCTCTTTCATTCCTTTTACTCTACCTCCATTCATATTCTGTTTCTTTCACCTTACTTTCCACCCTCTACTAACAGTTGATTCATAGTGCAACTGCTTTGAGGTTTTCCTCCTGTTACGCCTTTCAAACCTTTTACTGACAATTTCGGTTTCAATGCTGAATGACCTCATAGGTCCCAGCGCTTGGCCTCAGGCCTAAATTCTGTACTCTGTCCTGTAAATTGCAGTGATGGTTATGTGTAAGTTCTCTCTCTCTCTCTCTCTCTCTCTCTCTCTCTCTCTCTCTCTCTCTCTCTCTCTCTCTCTCTCTCTCTCTCTCTCGTGGTTTCTCTTAAACATTATATTTTGACTATCCACGGCTATACATATACTTGTGTATATAAAGGAAATTGTGTATAGCCTATGCTATGTATATTAAGATGCGTGCACTATTCCATAGTCAGTGACTTGTATAAATATACATGCATCACATACAAGTATGCATCATGTATATATGTATATATGTATGAAAAATGTAATGTATCAAATAAAATTATGTACGTCTTGCATATTTAGATGTATGCTCACGTACATATGCATAATAATTGACTCGTGTATAAATATATATGCATCATGTACAAACACACATTATACATACATGTATGCATGCATAAACAATATATAGAATTTCAGTGTAGAGACGACTGGGGAAAAACAAAGTTATATTATGAGCAATCTTTCCCCTGTTTCCCTTTGTTTGTATAAACAAGGACATTTTTCTTCATTGTTTACTGTTGTTGCAGTTGTTATATGTTCATATGGATGTGCATATCATTTTCCTTTTCGACTGTGAAGGACAAGAAAAGAATCATCTGCATATTTAGCTATAAGAGGACGAATACTTCTGCATAGTCAAGTCCGTTGTGGGATAATTGCATATTTATGCTCACGTGCTGTTTCTTTGGTAATCTTCTCTCTCTCTCTCTCTCTCTCTCTCTCTCTCTCTCTCTCTCTCTATCTATATATAATATATATATCTATCTCTCTACATATATATATATAATATATATATATATCATATATATATAATATACTCCAGATGTATAATTTTCTATAATATATCTATATATTATATATATATAATATTATATATATATATATATATATATATATATATATATCTCTCTGTATATAATATATATATATCTCTCTATATATATATATATATATATATATATGTAATATATATATATATATATATATATATATATATATATATATATATATATATATATATATATATAATGTTTACCAGATAGCAAATCTCTCTCTCTCTCTCTCTCTCTCTCTCTCTCTCTCTCTCTCTCTCTTCTTCCTTCTCTCTCTCTTTATGCGAAAAACCCAGTTCTCTCTTGCCAGCAGTCAATTCCTGGAATAAGAAGAAGAAGAAGAAATATTCTCATCAAATTCTCTGCCTCGGAGCTTAAAGATGATCTCCATCTTGGCGGAGTTGGGGAACTCCGACGGAGTAGGAAGGAGAGAGAGAGAGAGAGAGAGAGAGAGAGAGAGAGAGAGAGAGAGAGAGAGAGAGAGAGATGATACTATGTGTCTCTGGTAATTGAGGAGTTGGGGAATTGAGGGGGGAGGAGGAGCTATGGAAGTGTGAGTACTAAGGGGAAGATTGGTGTGTATGTGTGAGTTAGTATGTATAACATGAGGGAAATGTGGAGTATGAGTTAGTGTTTGTTTGGGGGTCATGAATGAGTAAGGGAAGTGTAAGAGATAGGGGAAAGTGTGTTAAGGTTAGTGCACAGAGAGAGAAGAGAGAGAGAGAGAGAGAGAGAGAGAGAGAGAGAGAGAGAGAGAGACATTATGAGTATGAATTAGTGTTTGTGAGGTGTTTGTTTTGGGAGGTCATGAATTAGTAGTGAAGTTTAAGTGGCGTGGGAAATTATGTTTTGGTTTGTGTAAAGAGAGAGAGAGAGAGAGAGAGAGAGAGAGAGATTAGAAAGATTGTGTTGAGAGTGACAAAGTAAATTGCAAGAGCAAACATTTGAGGAAGGTTTGTTTTGGCTAGTAATGAAGTGAAGAGAGAGCGAGAGAAGAAGAAGAAAGAGAGAGAGAGAGAGAGAGAGAGAGAGAGAGAGGAGAGATTAGAAGAAATGTGTTCAGAGTAACAGAAGATTATGCAAAAGTAAGCCTTTGGTTGACATGTCTTTTGGGGGCGATTAAAAAGAATTGGAGCCTAAGTATGATTGAGCATGAGGAGAGAGAGAGAGAGAGAGAGAGAGAGAGAGAGAGAGAGAGAGAGAGAGAGAGAGATTAGGGAAAATGTGTTAAACATAAAAGAAGCTAACCCAATAGTACTTTGGGGAAAACGTCATTTTGGGTGATATTAAGTCAGGCCTAAGCGGGAGTGAATGTGCATCGGTACAAAAGACTGGGAAAGGTAAAGGAATTGGGCGTGAAGGGTGTGGGCATGGGCGTGGGCGTGGCGTGTGGGTAGGAATAGGGATAGGGCAGGGTCTGGCAACGCTAAAATTCCTGCTATGCATAATTTCGCCAGGCTTTGATGAGTCAAGTTTTGATTGGTGGGGAGGTGGGGGGGGGGGGCCGAGAAATGGGCCATGAACACATCCCGCTCATTTCGACAGCCATTCGCTCATTTGCACGATGCTTTTTTATTTATTTATTTATTTATTTTTGAGGCGGGGGGCCTGGTTGGTGGGGAGCTATTTGAAAACTTCAGGGAGATTTTTTTTTTATTGTTATTTGTTTGGTTGGTGGGAAGCTATTTGAAAACTTTAGGGAGATCTTTTTTATTTTTAATTTTTTTTGGTTGGTAGGAAGCTATTTGAAAACTTCAGGGAAATTATTTTAATTTCTTTTTGGTTTGTGGGAATATATTTGGGAACTTCAAAATTTTTAAAATTTTTACTTTATATTTTTTTGGTTGGTGGGAAGCTGTTTGAAAACTTCAGGGAGACAATGTTTTTTTTTTTTTTTTTAGTTTTTTGGGGTTGGTGGGAAGCTATTTAGAAACTTCAGGGAGATCTTTAAAAAAAAATTTTTTTTTGCTTGGTGGGAAACTTTTTGAAAATTTCAGGAGTTTTTTTGTTGGTGGGAAGCTATTTAAAAACTCCAGGGAGATTAATGTAATAATAATAATAATAATAATAATAATAATAATAATAATAATAATAGTTCCTTGGAAAATACTCCTATACCACCTTCACCCGGAGATAGATAACAAAAATTGTATTTCTTATTAGTTAAGGAGTAAGGCTATGTATTATGTATTCTGTTTTTTTCACTGAAACCTCTATAGCAGTGGTTCTCAACCTGGGGAATTTCAGAGTATGAGGGGGCCATTGTGACTGGGGTTTTTAGTATTATACGCATATTATTTAGAGTGCACCTTTTGAGGCAGACAATTATGTAAAGGGGGTGGGGAGAGGGGGAGAATCACATTCTGACATATGGTGAAAGGGTGCATGGGCCAAAAAAAGTTGAGAACTACTGCTCTATAGCCTCCACTCTTTCAAGAGGCGGTCCAGTTGCTTCTTTTGGGTTTAGTCTCTGCTCTTTTACAGTGTGGTCAAGAGCCACAGTTTTTCCTTCTGCTTTCCCTGACGTGGATTGCAAAAGAATATTGCCATCGCTGTTCTCTTGGATTTTGCGCTTTATGAAATCCACGGATCTGCTGCACTAGTCGTTTGTCAACTTTATTAGCTAGAGATTAAATTTGTCTTAGCGAATAAAACTGTAAAAAATGCGCCGAAGTTTCTTCGACGCAGTCGAGTTTCCTGTACAGAGTATAATGCTGTATGAAACTTTCAGCCACTGCCAGGTGGTGGCCTGTTTTGTCGGCACCTGTAGCGGTGCCAGACGCACGATCATGGATGAGTTTAACCTTAAATAAAGTAAAAACTACTGAGGTTAGAGTGCTGCAGTTTGGTATGTTTGATGACTGGAGGGTGGATGATCAACATACCAATTTGCAGCCCTCTAGCCTCATTAGTTTTTGAGATCTGAGGGCGGACAGAAAAAAGTGCGGACGGATAGACAAATAGCGATCTCAAGAGTTTGCTCTTTTACAGAAAATTAATAAAAAATAGTGTAATCTGCTGTAAAAAAAAAGAAAAGAAAAATACTTATCTAAATCTGGTCTTTAAAAAGAATATGGCAGATTTTAGCAGCTCTTCCTTACAGAGGGCCAAGAGCCGCCCCCAATAGACTACGCCACCAACACCACCCACTCCGCTCTTCCTTCCCCAACAAGTTGTGTGGTGGGGTGCGCTCTCTCCTCTTGTGAGCGCCACACAGTTGCCAACGCGCCCCCCATACATTCTCCCCCTCCCTCTCCCCTCCTCTCTCTCTCACACTCTCTCTCTCCCTCCTTCTCCCACCGCCCCCCATACCATCTCTTTGGCGATGTCCGAGGTGCAGAGAGAGACGCATTCTCGACTTGCATTATTCTATCCTTCTGCGTCTCCTCCTCCTCCTCCTCCTCCTCCTCCCTCTACTTCTATTTTCTCCTCCTCCTCCGCCTTCTTCTTCTTCTCCCTCTACTCCTTCTACTTCTCTTTTCTCCTCCTCCTCCTTCTTCTTCTTCTTCTCCCTCTACTTCTTCTACTTCTCTTTTCTCCTCCTCCTCCTCCTCCTCCTCCTCCTCCTCCTCCTCCTCCTCCTCTCCTCCCCCTTTTCTATTTCTCCTCCTCCGCTCCGCTTCTTCTTCTTCTTCCTCCTCCTTCTTCTCTTCTTCTCCCTCTACTTCTTCTACTTCTCTTTTCTCCTCCTCCTCCTCCTTCCTCCCTCTACTTCTATTTTCTCCTCCTCCGCCTTCTTCTCTCTCCCTCTACTCCTTCTCTCCTCTTCTTCTTCTTCCCCTCTACTTCTTCTACTTCTCCTCCTTCTCCTCCTCCTCCTCCTCCTCCTCCTTCTCCTCTACTTCTTCTACTTCTCTCTCCTCCTCGTCCTCCCCTCCCTCCTCCTCCTCCTCCTCCTCCTCCTCTTCTTTCTTCTTTCTTCTTCTTCTTCTTCTCCTCCTCCTCCTCCTTTTCATCCTTTCTCCCCTCTCCCCTCCTCCTCCTCCTCCTCCTCCCTCCTCCCCTCCTCCTCCTCCTCCTCCTCCTCCTCCTCCTCCTCCTCCTCCCTCTACTCCTCCTCCCTCCTCCCCTCCCTTCCTTCCTCCTCCTTCCCTCCTCTCCTCCTCCTCCACTCCTCCTTCCTCCTCCTCCTCCTTCCATGTCGTTTCTGACAGGAGTCATGAAAACGAGACTGACATCTTTTTGGAAATCATACTCGAGCCGTATATTGAAACTGGTGATTACGGGGTGGGGGAAATTGTGGGAGGGGAATGGGAATATTCTTCTTCTTCTTGTTTTGTGGAAGGGGATTATAGGCTAGAACTAGATTTATCTGGAAGGGAGGAGTGTGTGGAGTGTAATAGAAGAGATTTCGTCCTTTTTTTGTTATGAAATAAGGGTTATTTAGCTGAAAATACAAAAATATAAAATAAAAAATTATTGATTAAAAATCAATGAATAAATAAAAGCGAAAAAGATGAAAATAGATAAATATAAAAATACATAAAAGTACAAATAAATCAAAATGAATATTTAGCTGATGGTTTAATATGGTTGTTGGTGGTTGTAGGAAACGATGTAATTTAATGCATTTTTTTTATCACTTATGTATAATTAAAATGTTTATTTACATTTGATTATCATCCTGAATTTTCGGTTATTTTTTTTTTGTGTGACGTGACATTTTAGATGATATTGTATTGAAGAAGAAATTATTTAAGTCGTTATATGTTTATGTATATGTTGCAGGCAGGTAGCGAAATGCACGTATAGGGACATTTGGTCCCCTAGAGGCTGGGAAGTACTAAACACGGCGAAACAGTTACTTCACTCACTGTACATTGTTTCGCCGTGTTTTTGTCTGCCCAGAGGCTAGTATCAAACACGGCGAAACAGTCACTCACCTACACTGTTTCGCCGTGTGTAGCACTAGCCCCTGGTGGATCAAATGCACGTAGGGACATTTGGTCCTCCAGAGGCTAGTACTAAACACGGCGAAACAGTCACTCACCTACACTGTTTCGCCGCGTGTAGCACTAGCCCCTGGGGTCAAATGTATTACCCCGTGTTTAGTACTAGCCCCTGGTGGATTTCGCCATCTGCCTGAAATTTCAGGCAGTTCGCGAAATGCCTGGTTTCGCTATCTGCCTGTACCATATGTACGTAGAAGGCAATTGTTTTGTTTCTACGTGTTACGTAGAAAAGTATATTAGAAATTATTAGGCTTTACCTGTCATGAGACAGAAAAAGTACTTCCACATTAATGCAAATTTTAAAATACAATAAAAACACTTTTTTTAAATACAATAAAAAACACTTTTTAAAAGAAACCCTTGCAACTATACCTTAAAGGAACTCACATAAAAAAATAACCAATTAAGCATATAAATAATGATCGTTGCGTACAAAGAGTTCCTGTCTTGATCTCACTAATAAAGAATACTTAATGAAAATGTCGTAAAGAACGCTTCTTATAAACATTCGCTGGGGAAACCGCAAATCAAGCCTCCTGCTATAATGGGCACTGAATAGACGAGGTGGAAATCTATTAATAGATGATTGAACGGACCGGTGCACACCTTAATCAACAAATTAACACCGCTCTACACCTGCCACCGCTAATCAAAGCGGGGCGCGTTCATTTTCTTAAAACTCAGGCGCAAAACGGTCTTGCGTTTGCGGGTATCAGTTCGGTACCGGATGCATTTCGGTTCATTTTATAAACAAATGACTGGATCTGATACTTACTTCATAAGGATGTACAGGTTTTGGAATGTGGTTTACAGATTAATGATTATATTTAATTATATTGTCTGATACAGAATTATATTACGTAAAGACGTGTCTGATTGATAATTAGAATAGATAATTCAGACTGAGTTTCTTCCAGAATTTAATACGTCAGATCTCAAGACTGAACTGTATCCCAATAGCTCAGTCTTGTCCCATTCTTATGTGTAACATATATAACCTCTAAACCTTATTTGAATTTGATTTAAGTGAATTTCCAGTTGAACCTATCCGTTTCACATGAATATGTTGCTTGGAATTTTCGCAACGACGTGGATTCGCTGATGGAAACGGACGTTTCAATAGAAAGGTTGGGCAACAGGCGCCGATAATTATTTCAAGGTCAGATCACCTGGTCGGGAGGTATCTTTTTATCTCACCTGGTCGAAAGATAACTGGATAGACATGTCTTAGTGAATTCAAAACTGGATACACGTCTTAGTGAATTCAGAACTGGATACACATGTCTTAGTGAATTCAAACTGGATAGACATGTCTTCATGAATCAAACTGATAGACACTCGAATTAAAACTGACATGTCTTCGTGAATTCAAAACTGGATAGACATGTCTTCGTGAATTCAAAACTGGATAGACATGTCTTCGTGAATTCAAAACTGGATAGACATGTCTTCATGAATTCAAAACTGGATAGACATGTCTAAGTGAATTCAAAACTGGATAGACATGTCTTAGTGAATTCAAAACTGGATAGACATGTCTTAGTGAATTCAAAACTGGATAGACATGTCTTAGTGAATTCAAAACTGGATAATTTTTAAGATCTGAGAGCGGAGAGAAAAAGTGCGGACGGACAGACAAAGTCGTCACAATAGTTTTCTTTCAGAGAAAACCAAAACCATGCCTTATTTGAATTAACGGGTTAATATCAAGCTCACCTCGGGAAACCATAGTAGTTCTGAATCCACATGAAAATGATTATCTGGCTTGACATAATTCTAGTGAATTATCATGGCTATAGAAAACCCACCTTATGAACAAGTACACATTATTTGTGAATTGAGCTGAAATTGCCTGTCTGTCAAATTGCAACATCTTTTCAGAGGTGAAACTGAGCAACAAAATTCAGCGTTGCGAAATGGCGTGGATGGAGTAACCTTAGTATTTCTGATCGACAGCAAATTTCTCCTGTTAGTTTGAAGGTCTTGTAGTTGCAGTGCGACGGCAGTAGATGGAGAGGAATAAAGTATTGGAAAGAAACAAAAACAATGACAGGTCTTGTAGTTGCAGTGCGACGCGGGTAGATGGAGAGGAATGAAGTATTGAAGAGAGAAACAAAAACAATGACAGGTCTTGTAGTTGCAATGCGACGCGGGTAGATGGAGATGAATAAAGTATTAAAAACGGCAGCAAAAACATTGACGTTTATATATGTTTTTTGAGTAAGGCTTAGAATTCTTTTAAAAGCATGTAATTCTTCTGTTTCAATATCGCTTGACTTTTTGAGTAAGGCTTTACAGCCGCTACAGCTTATAATCAAGGCCACCGAAAATATATCTATCTTTTGGTGGTCTCGGTATAATGCTGTATAAACCACGACCCATGGAACTTTAACCAAGACCTATCCTATATCGTTGCCGGACGCATGATTATGACTAACTTTAACCTTAAATAAAATAAAAACTACTGAGTCTAGAGGGCTGCAATTTGGTATGTTTGATGATTGGAGGGTGGATGATCAACATAGCAATTTGCAGCCCTCTAGCCTTAGTAGTTTTATTTTAAGAAAAAGTGCGGACGGACAGACAAAGCCGGCACAATAGTTTTCTTTTACAGAAAACTAAAACGATAATATTTATGTATGATTTTTGAATAAGTCATAAATTCCTTGAAAAATAAGCAAATTTGCTACTTGAATAAGCATCTAGACCATACAAGAATATTTATTTAGAAATGTATAATTTGTAGCAGACTGTTTAGGAATTTCGTGAATTATATCTGACAAGAATGGAATTTTGATCCAAATTTTTGTGTAATTTTAAAATTAATTTTAATTTACCTTTACTTCAGAATATCGGGTATTGATAACTTTCATGCTTGTGTCAAGGTGAATTAATATCATTGTAGAAAAACATGACCATCGTAGTAATTTAATTAGAGAAACGAAATATAAGTATATAGTGAAGATTCATATACGCAAACAAACAACATATTTTTTTTCTCCATTCTGGAGTCAAGGTGTTGCAGGTTGACCTTTGACCTCTTAACGCCGTTAGAGTCACCTTGTCTCGACCTCATGTGACTGCATTGGTATTGAAGAAAACGGTAAGCGAATAGCTATGATCTCTCTCTCTCTCTCTCTCTCTCTCTCTCTCTCTCTCTCTCTCTCTCTCTCTCTCTCTCTCGATAATTTTAGACCTTTTAGATCATGTGTAAAAAATTCAATGGAGGAAACAGTAAGCAAGATGGCTTTGATACTCTCTCTCTCTCTCTCTCTCTCTCTCTCTCTCTCTCTCTCTCTCTCTCTCTCTCTCTCTCTCTCTATGATTTGTAGACCACGTGTAAAAAATTTAATGGATGTAACTGTAAGCAAGATAGCTTTGATCTCTCTCTCTCTCTCTCTCTCTCTCTCTCTCTCTCTCTCTCTCTCTCTCTCTCTCTGACTTTTAGACCACGTGTTAAAAATTAAATGGCTGTCGTTGTGTCTTTATGACCCAGATTAACGGTAATTAGAGTTAATATTTTGCGATCTGGGTTTATAGGGCAATAATTGCATGGGATGAGTATTGATTCGCTTCTTATCCTTATTTTGGTGGGGACTGAAAGGTGTGAGTTCAGTTTATATATTATATGTATATACACGTATATATATATATATATATATATATATATATATATATATATATATATATATATATATATATATATATATATATATATGACCCCGTCCGATGGGTTGTCATCCTCCTTTCCCTCGTGAGGCATCGAAGGCACGCCACAAGTTAACCGTCAAAGTACCAGGCGTCCCCTCGCCCTCCAAAAATCACCCCAAGAGTTACCCAGTCCCCTCCAGAAGTTCGTTACGAGGTAGCGTCACCTATTTCGATCACGATTGGTGGATGGGCCTGAGACAGTTCGTAACAGCCAATAGAGTCCAGGAGGAAGGGGAGGGGGAGATTTGAAGGAGACGCGCACTTGACCTGAAGGAGAGCAGATTTTCGTGTCGGACTCCCCGTAGGGCAGGTTGCGTTTCCCCTCGTTCCTGTCCCCCCGCCGGTCCTTTACCTCGTCTCGGAAATCGGTTGTCGTCAATTAGTTTAATTTCAAATTAGCTTAATCACAGTTGGGCCACTCCTGTAAGTTTAGTTAATAAAAGCATTGTGAACTTACGGCAGTGCGTATTATCCTGCACACCTGCAATGTTTAAGAACCCTAGATGACCTCTGAAAAATGGGTCATAATTCTGGTGTCAGGTGTGGGGTGTGCAGGTATTTGTTGCACTGCCAAACAGAATGCGGTAATGCGTTAATTATTAGCCAGCTGTGGGGCAGCGCGTCGCGCCAACTCGACAATTGTGAGCGGGGAGACGGAAGTGCGAACAATGGTGTCTAAAACAAAGAAGTGGGCGGGCTCACAAAAGTTCGAGGCAAACTGAAGACGACAGTGACACTAGAGCTGTGGAGATTAGTCCAGCAAGGGTGAGATTGACCCTGATGATGCCGACGAAATATATAGACTTTTCAAGAGTGCCTGAGACGACCCTTGCGAGAACACCGAAATCGGACATCGGTGAGTGGTTCGAACAGTATCGCACCGTCGGAAATTCCGAATGACGCTGAGGTTGCGACAATGAGGCTACCTCGTCGGAAACTCGGTGCGACCTTCACCCCAGGTGACGGGTGGACTATCGGGGCCGGTGAGGACATTGCCGGTCCTGGGAGGGTATGTGCCAGAATTCGATGGTTCGCGCCCTCAGAGGGGTACTTCTCGATCGAGGCCTTACGCACTGTAGAATATGCGACAGCGTATTGACGAGGAAAGAATTCTACTTGCCGAACAGAAAATGACTGGTTATGCTGCCCGTAAGCTGGTCAGATGCTACCACGGCCCTGGCAGAGTTTGGGAAGAATCAAAGGCAAGATGATACAACTGTTCGGCCTCCGGGGAAGAAGAGTGTGGCGCTGCTGGCAAAGTACGAACCTGCGATGAGGGTAGAGTCGGTGGCCTCCTTTGTCGACAGACTAGAAGAAGACTACGACGGTCTCGTCAAAGGCAGAGGAACAAACAGAGGCCAAGAGAACCTACTTTTTGCTGGCGGATATTAGGACAGGCCCTCCCTGATGCCGCCCTCTGAGGATACTCAGCCAAAGTGGAATCAGGCGAGGAGCCGTTGGCGGAATGTATTCCGCCCTTCAGAGCTGGTTGATCGAGAAAGACAAAGGCGGGGTTGGGGGAGGAGGACCAGCCACATTTCTTCCCTCCCTTGTCGCTGCCAGCCATCCCGCAACGAGTAAACACCTTCCTGCCTCCTTCAGCTCGAGTCGATGGGCCCGTGGCGAAGACGGCGAGGGGGCTCACCGGAAGGAAGGTGCTGCGACAAGGGGACCCTGTTGGCACTGTGGGAGAGGGGTCATCTGCGCTCCCAATGCCCTTCCTTTGAGTAAGGGGCTTGTCATCGATGCGGCGCTGCAGACCATTGGGCCCGATAATGTCCAAAAACGGGGCAGGAGATACTTGCCCCCTACCTCAAGAGGCAGGGAAACGAGCACCAACCAATGCTTACCATCCAGCAACCCCGGGATACAGGTGGCTGCGACCAACGAGACAGTAGTGAGCCTTGTGAGGTAGGGCCACCCCCCGTCAGCCCGTAGGTGGGGATCTCCCCCCACCCCAACACCCAACCACTAACCCCGGGGTGAGCGTATCGGTAGGGGAAACGGATTTCATCTTGCCCGGAGTTGCTAATCATAGATGGTTAAAGCCAGTGTGCCTTTTATAAATTTAAGTAGTAGGAGAATAGAGTTAAGTAGGGAATCTATGTGTACTTAGAGATAATACTCGTATATGCTCTCTTATGGAAGCCAACCTCGCAGCGTCGGCCTTGGCCTCACAGAGTCAAGGTCGTGGCGAACCAAGGCTTATAAAATCAGTGCAGATGGCTACCAACGCAACACCTTTGAGTTACCGCAGTTGCGTAGGAGAAATAATGAAAGTATATCAAGATGTAGTTGCATTAAGAGAAGAGCCTCTGGGGAGAATTAATAAGTTACCTTTTAGAATTGAGACGGGAGACCATCCCCCCCATTCATACTAAGCCTTATAGGACTCCTGCCCATTCATACTAAGCCGTATAGGACTCCTGCATGTGATAAACAAATAATTGGGGAAACGTAAAACTGTTACAAGAGCAAGGTATTTTTCAAGAAAGCGAGTCTCCCTGAGCTTCTCCCATTGTTTTAGTCAAGAAAATGATGGCTCACCGATTATGTGTAGATTATAGGCGATTAAATGCCATTACGAAAGCTAATGCCTATCCATTGCCCTCGATCGAAAAAACTTTTGCTGGATGTATGGGAAAGTAAGTTTTTCACCACCTTTGAACCCTTAAGTCCGTATCATCAACAATTTAGATGAAGAAAGTCAGAGAAAACAGCTTTTATAGCATAATAATCGGCTATATGGAATATAATTTCCTCCCTTTTTGACTAAAGAACGCGCTACTCATTTTCTCGAGTAATGATGTCAGTTTTAACTTCCATTATAGGATTTGGGGTTTTTGTATATTTAGATGATATTGTAGTCGGAGCTACCATACAAGAACATAGAGAGAATTTGATAAAAGTGTTAGTAACATGAAGACGTCACGGATGTAAATCAATTTAGAAAAATGTAAATTTTTCCAGGCCGAAGTCGAATTTTTGGGGTACGTCGGCGACATCAGAAGGCCTGAATTCGGCCTTGTGCCGATAAGGTTAAAGCAACTGAAGAATTTCCACGACCAGACCATGCCAAAGATGTAGCCAGCTTCCTCGGACTCGCGGGATATTATCGGAAATTCATAAGAAATTTCGGCCAGATCGCGAGGCCGTTAGATGCGTTAAGGAAACAACCTGTATTCAGGTGGGGTGTCAAGGAAGAGGAGGCTTTTCACAAATTAAAAGACGCTTTTGTTGAGCGACGAACTCTTGGCTTATCCGAAGTTCGATCGACCTTCATAACCACAGATGCGAGACCATGTTGCAGTAGGAGGAGTAATCTCTCAGATTGATGATAAAGGCCAGGAAAGGCCAGTTTGCTTTGCATCACGCGTGTTAAAAGGCAGAGAAAATTACAGTACCTTCGATCGAGAGGCATTGGGGTTTTGTGGATGCTGGAGAGACGTCGCTACTTTTCTTTGGGTCATAAAGTCTGAGTTTTTACAGACCATCAAGCCATTAACATACTTATTTAAGAAGGGCGATATCGCAACCGTCAAGCTCGATAGTACGAATTTTAGAATTCGATATCATAAAGATCGATTATATCCCGGGAAGGTAACCGAGTGGCAGATGCCCTCTCCAGAAACACCATCAGTGTAACAACTCGTGCGTAAAGCGCAGGAAGAACGACAAAAGGAATCTCGCGGCGTTGGTGGCACCCACGGTGCCAACAACACAGGTGCCAGTGACGCCCCGACAAGTCGAAGTAGTAACAGTCGGCCCGGTGTAAGCACGACGCATAGAAAACGGGAATCTCGGAAGCACTCACAGGCGGGTAGAGGTGACAGGGGCATGACTGCGAAGGGAACTCCGTCCAGGGGATTCCAGAGTAAACGCCCGGAGAGTGAAAGTGTGGTTGATTTTTGTGGTTGGGCTGTGAGAGAGTTGGTTGAAAGACGTCTTGTTGTGTAAATATGGGAAAAGGCCCGGTGATATCCGAGCCAGAGTCTGATGTAGTATTTTTTATAATTTGTTTTTGTCATTTTCGAATGTAAATGTTATTGCCTGATTATCATATTCTTATATTTTAGTTTTGGTATTGTGGCTTATTGATTATATAACATCTTTTAATTGAGTCTATTGCTAGTTCCTTTTTTTGTTATTTTATATTTTTTGTCGTCCTTTTATTGTGCGTTAACAATTTACATACCAATCTAGATACCACCATTTTCTTTGTGATTATGATGTTTACTAATGTTTCTTAAAGTTTATGTCACCTTGTCATAAGTAATGAGATCTCTGTGCCTAATTTTCTATCTTCGTCATGCATTTCATTATGTTTCGTAAAGTCAATGATTGATGTGTGCCATTTATCTTCTATTATTTTTGTCTATTTGAGAAAACGCCATGCTTAGAGACACAGTTGTTGTATCACAATTTCTAAATTATTTTTTGTTTATTGAGAACAGTAAAGACAATTACGTATGCAATGTGAGTAAAATTTATTGCCATGTTGTCATGATTGATAAGGACAGTGTTGAAGTGTGTCTCAATTTTTGTGTGCTCATATACTTGTTGAGGTGATAAATTTTGATTTAGAAAATAGAAGAGACGAAAATTTATTCCATTCTTCATGAATCAAGGAATATTTTCTTGTATTGATGTAAGACGTGTTCAGTTTCACTTGTAACTCTGGGCTTGTACGCACGTCACTTGGCCCTTAGAGATAGTTTAGAGATGGTTTTTTTTTTTTGTAGATAGGTACGACCCTCGAAGGACGAGGCCTGGTGCAGGGGACAAGGCGGACGTTGCGGCTTTGCCGGACGCAAAGATCCAGGAGGGGTGGTAACCCCGTCCGGAGGGATTGTCCTCCACTCCCTTCCTTCGTGAGGGCATCGAAGGCACGCCGCAAGTTAACCGTCAAAGTGCCAGGCGCCCCTCGCCACTCAAAAATCACCCCCTCCAGAATTTCGTTACGAGGTAGCGTCACCTATTTCGATCATGATTGGTGGATGGGCCTGAGACAGTTCGTAACAACCAATAGAAGGAGGAAGGCTTTTTGGGGTGGGGGTAGGGGGGGGGAGATTGAAGGGGAGACGCGCACTTGACCTGAAGGGGTAGCGCATTGTCGTGTCGGACTCCCGTAGGGGCAGGTTGCGTTCCCCCTCGTTCCTGTCCCCGCCGGTCCTTTACCTCGCCTCGGAAATCGGGTGTCGTCAGTTAGTTTAATTTCAAATTTAGCTTAACCACAGTTGGGCCCTCCTGTAAGTTTAGTTAATATAAGAATTGTGAACTTATGGCAGTGCGTATTATTCCTGCATGACCTACAATATGTTAAGAACCCAAGATGACCTCTTAAAAATGGATCATATATATATTAAATATATTTAAATGTATGTATATATATTTATATTATATGTATGTATTTATGTATATATCTGTATCTCTCTCTCTCTCTCTCTCTCTCTCTCTCTCTCTCTCTCTATATATGTATATATATATATATATATATATACATATATATATATATATATATTAATAAGGCTAAAATTCACAGAAGGAAGAGAAACAATGGAGTACTGCAAGGCCTTTCGACTTCTTGTCCTTTACTTAGCAAGGACAAGAAGTCGAAAGGCCATGGGGTACTCCATTGTTTCTCTTTCCTTCGTGGATTTTGTCTTTATTTATAATTTCATCACGTTCCATATTTCCGTGATTCAGTTATGCATATACTGTATCTATATATATATACGAGTATAATATATATATATATATATATATATATATATATATATATATATATATATATATATATATATATACTTATTAATGAACAGGACCTCATTTAAACTGGATGGGGTCTAGCAGAGATATTTATTCAGGAAAAGTTACAAGCTTTCCAGGACTATCTGTCCTCGTCACGTGGTAGCCGTTAGTCCTGGAAAGCTTGTTACTTTTCTCTCCTGAATAGGACATTCCGCCAGATACACCATCCAGTTAGGTCCTATTACTAATTGTATAGATGCACCAGAACAATTGTGTGTGTATATATATATATATATATATATATATATATATATATATGTATATATATATATGTGTGTGTGTTTGCCTTGGATGATTAAATTGGTTCAGTGTTAATTACCCAAGGGACTCTGGAGAACTGATGTGTGTGTGTGAGAGTTTGTTATTTTTACAGAAGGCTTCATAATTCTGTATCTGTTTACAATTGTCCTCAAATTTTTGTGTAAAGATGTTTTATGAGCAAAATATCTTGATGGAGAGAGAGAGAGAGAGAGAGATGTGTTTTCGATTTAAAAAAGGGAGTTAATTCGATCAGCTAATAATTGTCCATTTCTGCCTATTTATAAAATAACACTCTTCTTGTACATTAATTTTTCTTCTTTATTTAATACAAAATCATATTTTAACGTCCATCACAGTCAAGATGGAACTGTCAAGGTGCTGTTTACATGAAACAAAGACAAAAACATCGAGAGAAATCGAGGGAAATTTACTTTTTACTCTGTATGTAAAACTTTTGTTGAACTAGAGAACGTTTTCTCCTTAAGCGACTAAAGATGTAATTACGGTTATATTTGCCAGTTTATCCGTAATTAAGCTAAATTGTGCGCAATATATATAATATATATATATATATATATATATATATATATATATATATATATATATGTTTATTATATATATATATATATATATATAATTTCTCTATTTTATTGTGAGATCTTGTAATCTAGGCAACCGATCTCTAGCTGATTTCTGGAGAATTTTACAACATTAGGGACGGTAATGATAAAAGCAGCAGGACCAGCAATAATAATAATAATAATAATAATAATAATAATAATTATTATTATTATTATTATTATTATTATTATTATTATTATTATTATTATTATTATTATAAAAGGCATGATGACGTTGATAAGTTCTTGCTCCATGAGAATATTCACATCATAAAAAAAAAACAACAGCAATAATAATACTGATAAACGGCGATGCTATTTTATATAATGACGCTGACTCATCCAAAGCAAGGCTACTCTTCCCCTGTTATCTAGGAAAAGATTCGCGTTTTAAAATGCCGTCTCTGTAACCCACATTCTAACACAGGAAGGTCATCCGCTCTGCAGAGCAGGAAATGGCAGTTGTATTGTTTTACAGTGCGCGGTTTTCCGCTTAGTGGGTGGGCCGCTACCACTACTCTGTATTTGCGTCATGATATGGAATGACATGCTGACGGGCTGTCATAGGAAATGTGGTTCACTGACAGGATGTTATTTACGTTGTGAAAATGCTGTTATTAGTAGGTGAAGTTGTGAGTTTTGGTGGTGGAGTTGTAGTGAGGATAATGATACTTAGATGTTATCATAACTGACAATGGGGGCCCATTCTTATGAAAAGCTAGTGACTTGGTCAGCAGGCTTCAGCACAACAGTGTTCTTTACCTTGAAGAAAAACTATTAATGAGCAAATATGTGTAAAATATGATAAAGAGCAAAATATTTTTATCTCTAGCGTCAAGGTAGAATCAGTTTCCTCCCTGATGGGATCTTGACTAGGCTCTTCATTTCGTCTGGGCTTGGTCAGTTCTTCGTCTTGGTGTTCTGTCTGCATATATGCTCTTTGTAATGTCCTTCAGTAATTCCACCTCCACAAGAAAGATTCCATTCAGTTATGATGTTTTCTGTGATGGTCCCTACCCTGGCTCAAAAAATCCAGTGAGGTTGTGTCCTGTGATAGTCAATACACTTTCTCAAGAAAGACCCCATTCACTTATGATGTTTCCTCTGATGGTCCCTGCTTTGGCTGAAGAAAGACACCTTCCAGTTATGTTGTTGCCACTGATGCTCCCTACCTTCTCTCAAGAAAGACCCCCTTTCAGCTGGGCTGCGTTGTCTTCTGATCTTTATGTTCTCAAGAAAGACCCCATCCAGTTATGTCTGTCCTGTGATGGTCTCTGTCTTCGCTCAGAAACGACCCCATCCAATTGCTTTAACTCAGCCCTCTTGCCTTGATGCAAGTTCTCTCCTTTTCAGCATTCTAAGCACACCTTCATTGGTCTTATACAATATAATTTCAGTGCTGCAGTGCCTAATTTTGGTTGAAAATTACACGGAGTATATAGTGTTGATAATTTTAGTAAGAATTTCTGCCTTTGATCGTGTGGCTCCAGAATACCAAACAAGTCAGTAATATTGTTATAAAACATAGAACAAAAACCAATTATTATTCACTTTCCATTTCTCACAGAAAGAGTAGATTCAATATCAAAAAAATATAGACTCGGATGTTATAGTTAATTCACGTGTTGCAGTTGTCTTCAGCACATTAGCAGTTCAACGTGATCTTGTGCTTTTGTGGTTCATTCCTTTTAATTATTTTATTTAATCTATAATATTTACTTCTTATTTGAGTAGGTGAGTCCATTAAATTGTCTGTCTCGTCGAATTTGCAACATGCAGTCCAGTTTACCATGAACAGAATAATTCAGGCGAGAATTCTTATACGCGCAATACCCAGAGTTATATTAAGTGATTTCTGATGACACTAGAATATAGAACATTACTCTTAACGGCCAATTAGCTCAAAATGACGGCCCAGGATGTTTTCCCCAGCGCTGTCGGCAGCTAACTACAGGAGGCATTACTGCAAATTGCATTTGTCTTCGCAGCTTATCGCAGTCGTCGTTAGGAGAACACAGTAACTCTCCTGATTGCCAGTTACATCACGTCCACTCATTTTCGTAATTGTAACCAGTCAGTTTTGAGCCGAGAAAATTGACTAGAATGAGCAAAGGGGGAGTTGGCCATAATTGCTCGGTCTGATCGCCTGATGGCATGACTGAAAGAAGTTGCTTCTTGATTACAGCATAGTCTGATGGCCTCGGTGTCTGGGATTTGGGAGCTTTCATTGAATAGGCCCCGTAGGGGGGTTACTGCAGCGTCCCTTCGGCCCCTAGCTGCAACCTCTTTCATTCCTTTTACTGTACCTCCGTTCGTATTCTCTTTCTTCCATCTTACTTTCCACCCTCTCCTAACAATTAATCCAAACCTTTTTACTGCTAATTTCCGTTTCAGCTCTGAATGAACTCGTAGGTCCCAGCGCTTGGCCTTTGGTCCAAATTCTATATTATACTCTATTCTATACATTGAATAGTAGAATAGACTTTTGTGGGAATATTTCAGCTAGGAGTTATTACTGTGGTTGCCAGGATGAGGAAGGGAATTATTGTCTTTCTTGAAATTCCAGGGGTTTTTGGTATTTTGGAGTTTGTCTGAAAGGCTTGTGACTGTAAGTGTAAATCCCTCATACTGCTTCTGTATATCTATATCTATGTATGTGTATCTATCAATATTATATATGTGTGTGTATTTATAAATATAAATATACATTACATTATATATATATATATATATATATATATATATATATATATATATATATATATATATATATATATATATATTATATATATATATAATATATATATATATATGTATATATATATATATATATATATATATATATATATATATATATATATATATATTTGTAGTATATATATATATGTATATATTATGTATAAATACATACATACATACGTACATTCATATATTAAAAGAAAAAGCAGTTTATCAGTTAATATTTTTAAAGGTAGCTGAAAGCCCTTGTATCTTAACTCTCTAGTTGAAATAGTGAGGCCACAATGATTTAGAACAGTGGAAATTAAGTCCAAAGTATTGTGTATGAGTCTTCACTTTTCAAAACCTGATAAGCCACTCATAGAGATATATGAAATACTTTTATTCATGATAGGTATGATATCAGTAATCTAAGCAAAAAAAAAAAAAAAATTAGCCAATAGACCTGATTACTAAGAGCACGAAAAAAAGACTTGACTGAATAGGTCAGTTGCATATCATAGGTTGGAGAAACATCTCTACCTGATCATTATGCCAATTTTTTTTTATTTTTATTTTTATTTTTTTTTTATACCCTGGAGTGAAAATAATGAAAGGCCGAGTGAAACTTAGACCTTCACGGTCGCAAAACCCAGCGACCCTTTTTAGCGACCGCTGAAATTTATTGTGAAAAATTGGGAGGCTGGTAATCAGGAGGTTGGCTGTCCCCTACCCGGCCCCCAACACAAAAAAGGATAGTGGCTTTGAAGAAAATCACTCAGCAACTGGTGAGAGAGAGAGAGAGAGAGAGAGAGAGAGAGAG
>NC_089771.1:25262883-25265383 GCF_040412425.1 Macrobrachium rosenbergii | reverse complement strand
GAAAATGGTTTAGTTTTATTTACAGAGAAATTTTCCAGCCTTCCTGCCTTCAATACTTTATATTTATTCTTTTCATGCTTCATTTCATCGTTAACTGTAACATTCATCTCTACTCTTCCTTTCATAGTTTTATTTGTAACTTTGTTTCGCATTTAGATTTGTACTTGTTGCTTTCTTCAAAAAGCTCCTTCTCTATTATTTACAGAGCCTTGTTTATTACCTGAACTTCAGTGCACCTCATGCGGTACACTGTAGGCATTACTTAAGGTTTATTGCAGCGTTCCTTCGGTCCCCTAGCTGCAACCCCTTTCATTCCTTTTTACCTTACCTCCGTTCATATTCTCCTTCTTCTGTTTAACTTTCCACCTTCTCCTGACAATTGTTTCATAGTGCAACCACGAGGTTTTTCTCCTGTTACACCTTTCAAACCATTTTTACTGTTAATTTCCGTTTCAGCGCTGAATGATCTCATGGGTCCCAACGCTTGGCCTTTGGCCTAAATTCTATATTCTGTTCAATTCTATTCGATTCTATTCTATTCCATTCTATTACCTAAAGTAATCTTACGATAATTATCATCTAGGTCACCCACTTTATTATTATTATTATTATTATTATTATTATTATTTTATTATTATTATTATTATTATTATTATTATTATTATTATTATTATTATTATTATTATTAAAGGCGTCGTGATTGATATAAAAGTGACGGTCGAGTCAGGTGGTAATTGGTATTAACTTCCTCCTCTTCAATAGATACGTTTCGGAATCATGACCTTCAGCTGGATGAATCATTGCTCAATAAACATGAGAGAGAGAGAGAGAGAGAGAGAGAGAGAGAGAGAGAGAGAGAGAGAGAGAGAGAGAGAGAGAGAGAGAGAATACAATACATTGCATATTAGTAAGAGCAAAACATGTTTTTTGGGAAATGAAAAAGCTCATGTTGATATTCTGGTTATCGGAATGAAAAATTGCCATATAAACATGAGAGAGAGAGAGAGAGAGAGAGAGAGAGAGAGAGAGAGAGAGAGAGAGAGAGAGAGAGAGAGAGATTAATGCAGTGCGTTACATTTCAACAGAAGAAAAAAATACCTTTTTAGAAGTGGATGCATATCGATACCTTGGGAGAGAGAGAGAGGAGTGCAATACGTAACATTTCAACAGCAGAACAAGACATGTTTTTGAGAAATAGGTGCATATTGATATCATAGAGAGAGAGAGAGAGAGAGAGAGAGAGAGAGAGAGAGAGAGAGAGAGAGAGTCGTGCAATGCGTTACATTTCAACCGAAGAACAGAATATTTTTTGAGAAGTGGGTGCATATTGATATCATGGCAGAGAGAGAGAGAGAGAGAGAGAGAGAGAGAGAGAGAGAGAGAGAGGAATGCAATGTGTTATATTTCAACAGAAGAACAAAATACCTTCTGAGAAGTGGAAAGGGTGCATGTTGATATTCTGTTTAGTAGAATAAAAAGACTAGAAATATTATATTTCTGTCTATAACTTGGACGTCCTTAATTGTTCATGTTATAAACGTCGTTGTGTTTAACATTTACATTAACCAGTTAAAGTGGATTGGCAAATTGAATTAAAATTTAAAGCTAGCCAAGCAGTACTTTGTAAAATCCCCCCCCAAAAAAATTTAAGATCAAAAGAAACAGTTTTTTGTTAAGTGTAAATAAAACATTTCAAATAGTGCTGTATCAGATCATTAGGAAACATATAAACAGGTTGATTATCACCGGACGAAAACAGAGCCTTTTGCAGCTAAAAACTTGATCTTGTCAGTTTAAGAGTTCAGATCTTTGTACCTGAAATAAAAAAAAAACCATCTTGTCTCTGAACTAATCCTGATCTGTGTACCTGAAATACAAGGTGAATGTCTCGCCAACTTTCTTTTCGTCTGGGGGAAAAAAAATCATTTGTTAATCACGAGGAGGAAAAAAAAAGTTTCTCTATAAGATGGGTGTTTTTCTCGATGCCCTCAAACCCTTGACCTTTTAAATTATGACTTCCCTCCTCGCCACGGGGCAAGGGCGGAAGGTTGTTCATCATTCCAGTTGCAGTGGGGTATTATTTTGCAGTCTTCAGTGGATCATTTTCGTTTTTTATTTTTACTTTTTTTTTGCCATTTCTGAGTGATAGAATTTCTTTGTAGTATGTGATTGTAGACTTGAATTTGTTAGGTATATGATTTCTGTTTCTCTTTCGTTGTATGTATGCTCACACACATACACATTTACATTACCTGATATATAATCTTCTCTCTCTCTCTCTCTCTCTCTCTCTCTCTCTCTCTCTCTCTCTCTCTCTCTCTATATATATATATATATATATATATATATATATATATATATATATATATATCTATATCTTTACACACACCTGTATCTATATCTTTACCTCTCTCTCTCTCTCTCTCTCATCAATTACAGTCTTCCTTATAAAAAAAATCATTATCGAACGTTAGGTCGTCTGCCACGAATTACGCTCCAG
>NC_089771.1:25252883-25257883 GCF_040412425.1 Macrobrachium rosenbergii | reverse complement strand
TGTGCTTTTGTGGCCGGTTAAAACCTGACTATAACTTGCCTTGGGTTCGTAATTGGGACCCAAATTTAATAGGTTTTTAAGATTTATGTATCTGGAGACGTGTTAAGCTTGCAATCATGATGGATTTTTTTTATTTAATTGATTTTTTTTACTTTTTTCACAGGTGGTCCGTGACGCGAAGGTAAAGTCACTATTCTTGTCCACGTTTTATATTCGTTTTAGTGATCATTGATCATTTTGATCAGTTTGCGTAAAAATTTGTAAGTTAACGTACAGTGACAACAGTATGGATCCCCGTAGGGGGGTTTAGTGCCGTCAGTGCACCTCATGCGGTGCACTGTAGGCATTGCTTAAGGTTCTTTGCAGCGTCCCTTCTATGGCCCTTAGCTGCAACCCCTTTCATTCCTTTTACTGTACCTCCGATCATATTCTCTTTCTTCCATCTTTCAACTCTCCTAACAATTGATTCAACGTTATTTTCGGCGCTGAATGACCTCATAGAACCCAGCGCTTGGCCTTTGGCTTAACTGTAAAAGAAAACTATTGTGCCGGCTTTGTCTGTCCGTCCGAACTTTTCTGTCCGCTCTCAGATCATAAAAACTACAGAGGCTAGAGGGCTGCAAATTAGTATGTTGATCATCCACCCTTCAATCATCAAACATATCAAATTGCAGCCCTCTAGCCTTAGTAGTTTTTATTTTATTTAAGGTTAAATGTAGCCATAATCGTGCTTCTGGCAACGATACGGCCGGCTGAGAGTTTCATGGGCCGCGGCTCACACAGCATTATACTGAGACCACCGAAAGATAGATCTGTTTTCGATGGCCTTGCTTATACGCTGCACGGAAAACTCGATTGCGCCGAAGAAACGTCGGCGCATTTTTTACTTTTCTAGTGTTGTCATTAAGGAGTAACATAGCTCTTGCTAAATAATGAGCGGTTTTCAATTCTGGTGTCTTCAGTTTTAAATTTGAAGATGTAAGCCTGTTGCAAAATGCAACAGAATAATTTGCGTCTGAGTACCATGTGTGTACCTTTTTCCTAGAAAAGTAATTAATTCCTAATTGCTTATGCAGTTGCTACTGCTTTTGATGATGCTTATTAAATTTCTGTAAGTCGCTCTGATTTGTTAGCTATCGTTCCTTGATGTGTTGTATTAATTCTTGTTATTTAAAGTGGTCTCGTTTCTCGTACATGACGGTCTGTTAAGGCAGTCACTTGTTCATTTGCTCTCTCTCTCTCTCTCTCTCTCTCTCTCTCTCTCTCTCTCTCTCTCTCTCTCTCTCTCTCTCTCAGCATTCTTCCCTTATAGTTCCCACTGGTAGTTGGGTAGCTAATTCTCTCTCTCTCTCTCTCTCTCTCCTGTAAATATTTTCAGTTCTCCCCTTGCAGTTTCCACTGTTAGATGGATAGCTCTCTCTCTCTCTCTCTCTCTCTCTCTCTCTCTCTCTCTCTCTCTCTCTCTCTCTCTCTCTCCTGTAAATATTTTCAGTATTCTCCTCTTACAGTTTCCTATGTTAGATGGATAGCTAACCTCTCTCTCTCTCTCTCTCTCTCTCTCTCCAACAAATGACATCTTGATGGATTCGTATATTTCTTTGAAGTGGGAGGCGAGGTGGCTACGTTTCTCTCTCGTGATCTTTCAACCTAATTGAGCCAGGAAATTACCGTTAATAAGGTTTTGACATTTGACAAGTAGGCGATTAACAGCCCGCCCCCTCTCTCTCTCTCTCTCTCTCTCTCTCTCTCTCTCTCTCTCTCTCTCTCTCTCTCTCTGACACCTGCGAGTCTGCTATAAGCAGCTGGGTGTTTTAATTTCCACTCGGGATGTCAGTCAGGTGCTTGGGAATTTTTTTTTTTTTATTAATAGTCGATATCATCATCACGTAAGGCATTTCATGTTTAGAGATATTATTCAACATGTGTCAATGGTTGTATAACGTAAAATGGATTAGATATGTATAAAATGGATTATATATATGTATATATATACTGTATATATATTTAAATTATATATTATATATACATATATATATATATATATATATATATATATATATATATATATATATATATATACATATATATACATACACATACAACAGAGAGAGAGACATGAGAGAGAAAGAGAGATATGATCTCTCGTACAAGGAAATTTTCCACGTAGAATTAATAGGAAATTCCTTTCAGTTCGGATACTAAGTTATTAATATGAAGATCTGTATAGTAACTTAGTTTTGACATGACTTTTGACCTTCTGACGTTTGCAGACTTTGGCTGACAGTGACCATATCGTAATTCGAATTAGACACATATTACAGAATAGAGTAATTCGTTATCTGTATTTTGGGTGGGTATTTGTAATCATGTTATATTAGGCTTGTGAAATTACAGTATCTTTTTAGAGTAATCCCATACCCCCAAAATATTTACAAACATTCACCATTTAGAGAGGTGAATCCTTCAGCTGGTCTTTATAAGATTCGATGCAAGGTTTAGTCAATTCTGATGTGTTTTTGTAGTCTACAGTCCGTATACTGCGAGAATCTACAGAAAAATGGAAATATCTTTCACTTGGTCTTCATAAGACGCCTTGCAGACTTAGTCACTGCTGATTTTTTTTTTCTTTTAGTTTTCTGTAAAAGAAAGCTATTGTGCCGGCTTTGTCTGTCCGTTCGCACTTTATTCTGTCCGCACTTTCTTCTCTCCGCACTTTTTCTGTCCGCCCTCAGATCTTAAAAACTACAGAGGCTAGAGGGCTGCAAGTTGGTATGTTCATCACCCATCCTCCAATCATCAAACATACCATATTGCAGCCCTCTAGCCTCAGTAGTTTTTATTTTATTTTAGGTTAAAGTTAGCCATAATCGTGCTTCTGGCAGCGATATAGGATAGGTCACCACCGGGCTATGGTTAAAGTTTCATGGGGCGCGGCTCATACAGCATTATACCGAGACCCCCGAAAGATCTATTTTCGGTGGCCTTGATTATACGCTGTAGCGGGTGTACAGAAAACTCGATTGCGCCGAAGAAACTTCGCGTGTTATTTTATAGTCTATAGTTCAAAAACTACATGAAACTACAGAGAAAAAGAGTATCTTTCACTACTGATTTTTGTGTTTTTGTTTTTTTATTTTTATAGTCTGCTACTTATCTGATTCCATTAATGTACAGGGTTCCTTATCGCCTGATAAGAGTTATCATTGCGTTTATGATTCAAGATAGAATTTGTACATATTTATAATGTCCGTTGATAAGATATTCCGCTGTGACAATAGGACATGAAGTCACTACTCTTATTATCTTGTTGTTCGAATGGCAGTTGTCTTGTTAGGTTTAATGTAATGTTAAATGTGAAACTTTCTAATACTGAGATGTTTGAAATGGGGGAGAATGTTAAATTTGAAATTAACCGGGAGGGTACATTAACCCATTAGGATGTTAATACGTTAAAAAAAGCTAATATATTTGCAGACTTCCTAACATTATTTTTTACTATTATATGGACTCTGTACATACAGTAGTTTTATTGCCACTGCTTATTTTCTTATTCTTAACATTTTCTGAATTTTGACCTCGTATAACCTTGACAGTTTGGAAGACTGGGGTTTTGAAGTGACAGCACAATAAGACCATAATGAGATGAACGTAAGTTCCAAAGATCAAACTGAAGAGAATGTCTTTCTCAGAATCGTATATATATATATATATATATATATATATATATATATATATATATATATATATATATATATATATATATATATATATATATATATTTATGTACATACATATATATATATATATATATATATATATATATATATATATATATATATATACATATATATATATATATATATATATATATATATATATATATAACAAGTGGATTGCATAAAGATATTTCGAGATGTTATAAACGTAAAAAAAATATTTGTAATGTAATGAATTGCTTTATCAGTCTTAAAATATTCTCCTCCAGTATTAATCACATGTATTTTACTCAAGAAAAACGATTGTTCAGTAATAGTTTACACGCAGTTAAATAACTAGAAAACGTCTAGAATTTTAATTGCAGCTTTTCACGCCGGAATGTTGTCAGTTATTAAGCATTTTTCTGATATAATACTGTAAACGCCATAGAATCATTTGCTATTATTACAACATAGATCACAGGTTGAACTAGTAATTACCTGAATTGAAAAGGGATACTGTTTAGGCCTTAGATGCCCACAGATAAGAATATCATTTAGCCATATGTCGTTAGAATGTAACGTAGATATGGCGATGTTGCCAAATTCAGTAACACGTGGATACTTGGCATTCTCCCAAATGTCTGCGTGCTTGCTTGCTTCTTTGAAGACTGCACTCGGCTTAGGTAAATCATCCAAGTTATCTATTCATTTGTTCAGTAACTTTCTTTTCGCTATTTGAAAGTTCTCGTGGGAAAATCATTACAGTAAGGTGTTGGTGAACACTTACAGTTTTCCTGTAATTCATGCGTGTTATTTATTCATTTGTTATGTAACTTTCTTTTCGTCATTCCGAGCCAAGAGAAAGTGCAGTGTCGTGCCGTCGATTTTCTGTTGAAAGTTCTCATGAAAAAAATCATTTTTAAGTTTTTGGTGGACACTTAAAGTTTTCCTGTGAGTCTTCTGGGCCAAAGTCAGTTCTTGGAGGCTTGCAGTTGAACTTGGCTGTGCAGTGTCTTCCTGATATTGCTAATTGCAGGTTAGCTGTAACTTGCTTAGTAATTTCTTCAGAAAGTTTAGCTTACACAGGTCTTTTGATGCGGTTTGTGAAGAGGGAAGTTCAAGTCGTATTACTCATAGGCGGGGATGCAAGTTTTGGCCAAGGGATTACATTGATATATAAATAAAATTGTCAAACTTAATATTCCTCCTTCATGCTAGGCTATTTGTGGTAAGGAGATAGTCTTGTATATGAACAAACACAGAAGAGAATATAATGTCATTTAGATGTCAGTATATGTATAT
>NC_089771.1:25237883-25247883 GCF_040412425.1 Macrobrachium rosenbergii | reverse complement strand
CATTATTATTATTACTTGAAGTAAGTCAAATTTTATCATGTTTATAGAAATTTTCATCTCCAACTATTAATGTTCTCATGGATGAAATTTCTACGGGCTTCAAAATAAACGAATTATCAAACTCCACTTCGTCTGGAGTATATTTTGAACTTGTTGCCAGGAGTAAAAGTTGTCCAGTTGGAGTGAACCAAATTTTAAGTGGGCCAACAGGTTGGCATATCCGTTTTCGGAAATGGTGTAGAGAGGAGGGGAGAGTTTTTATTTAAATTTGGGGAAGGATTTTCCCTTCATGGTAAAGGTATGCACATATGTGTATGTATACACATACCTACATACATACAGAAATACATGTGTGTACATATGCATAGACATATACATTATATATATATAATGTGTATGTATGCATAATGTACACACACACAAACACACAGATTTCATCTGTTTTTGGTGGTTCCTTTTCGCTCGTACCCCCGAAACCGTGGAATTCCCTACCCACTTCCGTTCTCCCCCAATGTCTTGTAACGTTTCCTCTTTTAACTTTGGTATTTCACTTTCTTTCTGTAGAGTTTTATTTATCTTCCATTAGTTTTTTCTTCTATTTTTCAAATTTTCTGCAATATGAAGTATATATATATATTATATATATATATAAATATATTTATATTATATATATATCTCATTAGAGATTATATATATGTATATATATATATATATATATATATATATATATATATATATATATATATATATATATATGTATATCAATTTCATAATGTAGAAAATTTGAAAAATAAAAGAAAAAAACTGGAAGATAAATAAAATTCTTCAGAAAGGAAGTGAAATACCGGAGTTAAAAGAGGAAACGTCACAAGACATTGGGGGAAAACGGAAGTGGGTAAGGAATTCCAAGGTTTCGGGGGTAGGAAGGAAAAGGAACCACCAAAAACAGATGAATCTGGGAGTTATCGTCTCCACACAAAAAAATGGGAGAAGTGATGGCTTAGCAGCTGTTACGTGGCCGCAAGGATAATTGACAGGGTTGATGGTTATGACTAGAAAGATCTCTCTCTCTCTCTCTCTCTCTCTCTCTCTCTCTCTCTCTCTCTCTCTCTCTCTCTCTCTCTCATCGAAATTGGTGAATATATTAACTTAATGCAGTGGCTTGACTGTGCTACCGCTAGAAAGATTCTCTCTCTCTCTTGGCTTGACTGTGCTACGGCTAGAAAGATTATCTCTCTCTCTCTCTCTCTCTCTCTCTCTCTGTTAAAAACAGATTAAGGAAACAAAGAATTGAAATAATATTAATCTCATCACCTTCTCTCTCTCTCTCTCTCTCTCTCTCTCTCTCTCTCTCTCTCTCGATTAAAAACATATTAAGGAAATAAAGAACTGAAATAATATTAATCTTATCACCTTATCTCTCTCTCTCTCTCTCTCTCTCTCTCTCTCTCTCTCTCTCTGTAAAAACAGATTAAGTAAACAAAGAATTGAAATAATTTACATAATATTAATCTGATCACCTTATCTCTCTCTCTCTCTCTCTCTCTCTCTCTCTCTCTCTCTCTCTCTCTCTCTCTCTCTCTCTCGATAAAAAGTAGATTAAGAAAACAAAGAACTAAAATAATTGAAACAATAATAATCTCATCATTTTATCTCTCTCTCTCTCTCTCTCTCTCTCTCTCTCTCTCTCTCTCTACCCTGTTTTTTACCTCCTGGCAATAAGGACGTATCACGTGTCCTGATGACGTCAATGGTTCCTCCAAGGGACCCTTGGTTCCTCCACTTTTGGGTGGGAAAACACCCTATCGTGGAGGGTAAGATTACACTCCGGTGTCGCCTTTCGCCTCTCAGGGCGCTTTTTTCGTTTTCTCTTATGAGCCAGTGTACGTCGATCGTGTTGGACTTTTTGCGAGAATTAGCTTGATTTGTGTGTATACTCGTACGTAAGTGTATATTGTAGTTGCATTATATATTTAAGTTTTTATGCAGTTCATACTTTTTATGTAGGAAGGCATTTATAATGTCTTTCTTAGGTTCAGTGAAACTTCCTTTATTATTATTATTATTATTATTATTATTATTATTATTATTATTATTATTATTATTATTATTATTATTATTGTCGGAGAGCCAAATCCACAGTTTTGTATGGGTACAAATATATTTAAAAATAGATTTGTACCCATGCATAACTGCGGATTTGTTTCTCCCTGTCAAGACTCATGCCATTATTATTATTATTATTATTATTATTATTATTATTATTATTATTATTATTATTATTATTATTATTATTATTATTATTATTAAGAAGGTAAAGTCCTGTTTACATGAAACAAGCATACAAGGGCCATTCACTTGAAATTCAAGCTCCCAAAGAATGTGGTGTTCACATGAAAGAAGTTACAGAAGATAATAGGGAGTGCACAAAGAAATCAGTTGTTATACAAGAAAAAAGATGAATTAACACATGATTAAATATTCAAACGCTGGCCTTGGCCTGAGTGTGTGTGTTTGTGTGTGTGTGTGTTTGTTTGTGTTTAAAACAAATTAACAAGTCAGCTCATGAAGTAGGAAAAATTCTAATGCCCAAAAAGAGGAAGAAGAATCTCTCGAATAATTGATGATTTGATGCAGTTATCTCATCAACAGGGATATCACCTTTAGACCCCATCTTACCTCTCCCTCCTTCTCTCCCCTCCCCCTCCCCCTCTCAACCCTCCCTAGGAGGGTCAAAACAGTTTTGTTCCTGACGGAACTGATCCAAACAAGTTTATGCAGTCGAGAACTTCAGGCATCACCATTTACATACGGTATTGTATTATACAATGCTAATCTCGTGGCATTGTTCACCCGCCATCTTTATCCCGTGCCGGAATGCGGATGTAATTGTGACGTCACTTACGCATCCTTGTCTCCTGTGGTGTATGAAGTCGTTGCGTCATTTACGCATTGTGCTATCATCTTCCACATGCAAGATACTTGAGAACTTCAGGTCAAGTTGGGTGCCCAGAAGATTGCACTCCAATACAAACAGTGACGTCATCTGCTTAGGTTGGCTCTCCGGTTGGCAGAAGATTCGTGCAGAGCACGGGAGCTTTTATGTAAGACTTTGGGTATAACTCGCCGATTCGGGACTATCTGGGCACGTACGCTTCGACTTGGCACTTTTTAGCAAATGTTGAGGCTGGTTTTAGTGGATGTCATGGTATCCTGTACCCACGATGATCACTCGTGGGAAATGCAGTAGATTTGGTGGCACTGTTAGTCATTGCGTTCTCTTATAAATAATGGAAACACTCATAGTACCCTTGTATCATTTGCACACATGTAATCTCGAAAGGAATGAAGTTGCTATTGAGGCAGTGTTTACACACTCACAAGTGTGAGTGTCATCTTGACAGCGTTGACAGAATACTCTCTTAATGTACAAGACTGAGTACCATCAAGGCATAGTTGAAATGTTCTATTCTTTCTCAAACATACAAGATTTATCATGGTACTGTTCTCTTACTGGGAAACCAGGTGATATTATGACTGACTGTACCCCAGTAGGGAAAGAACTCACCAAAACTATGATAGCAGGTTTGCACTAGTGAAAGATTTGTAAAATATAGAAAAGTCATTGAAAAGACAATTCGAAGTGGACGTTAAAATCTTTGGCTAATTAGGATAATGCATGGAAGAGTCCGCAAAATTCAAAAGAACACCACACACAAAACTAAAAAATTCACACAGAATTTTGATTCAGTTGCATAGGCAAAGCTGCAACCAACATCTGAAATGAACTTGACGTGAACCACTTGGTAACTTAGGTTTGAAAAAAAAAAAAAAAAAAAAAAAAAAAAAAAAAAACTTTCGTGGTGCCCCTTCCCTTTCAGGGCCTCAGCCAGGTGACCTACATACTCAGGAAGGGGCCCCCCTCGTCCTTCAGGCCCTCCTCTAGGGGATCCCACACCCTGTGGGCCCCAGTCCATTTTTGAATCCAGGGAATTATCAGTGCAATTTTAGAAGGGGAAGGAAGCGAGGGAGGAAAAATTTGGGAAGTGAGGAAATTTGGGGATGAAAAATTGGCAAGTGAGGAGAATTGGGGATGAAAAATTGGTAAGTGAGGAAATTTGTGGATGAAAAATTGGCAAGTGAGGAGAATTGGGGATGAAAAATTGGCAAGTGAGGAAATGTGGGGATGAAAAATTGTCAAGTTAGGAGATTTGAGGATGAAAAATTGTTAAGTGAGGAGATTTGGGGATGAAAAATTGGCAAGTGAGGAATTCTGGGGATGAAAAATTGGCAAGTGAGGAGATTTGGGGATGAAAAATTGGCAAGTGAGGAAATTTGGCGAAGAAAAATTGGCAAGTGAGGAAATTTGTGGATGAAAAATTGGCAAGTAAGGAAATCTGGGGATGAAAAATTGGCAGTTGAGGAAATTTGGGGATGAAAAATTGGGAAGTAAGGAAATTTGGGATGAAAAATTGGGAAGTAAGGAAATTTGGTGAAGAAAAATTGGTAAGTGAGGAAATTTTGGGATGAAAAATTGGGAAGTAAGGAAATTTAGGGATGAAAAATTGGCAAGTAAGGAAATTTGGTGATGAAAAATTGGCAAGTGAGGAAATCTGGGGATGAAGAATTGGCAAGTGAGGAGATTTTGGGATGAAAAATTGGCAAGTGAGGATATTGGGGTTGAAAATTTGGTAAGTGAGCAGATTTGAGGATGAAAAATTGGCAAGTGAGGAAATTTGGGGATGAAACATTGGCGAGTGAGTAGAATTGGGGATGGAAATTTGGGAGGGGAGGGAGAAGGAGAAAGGTTAAGGGTTGAAGGGAGAAGGGTTAAAAAGAATATTAAATAAAAAGCAGCCGCAATTAAGTCCTCGTATCAGGAATGAATAGAGTCATTACTGTCAGACGCCATCCGGTCTCTTGTCACCAACCGCAGTCCTTTTTCATTCCGTCAGGGTAATCGTGTGTGCAATTCCACGTCACGGTTGTGTGTCGACTTGCGCTAAGCATTATTTACTGCCCGTACAGACCTCATTTTAACCTTGCTTGGGTAGTTGTATGTTGACAGGGAAGTGAAGTGTTTCGTCTGGTCTTGAGAGTCGGCTGTACAAGGAATGCTTTTAAAAATTAAGTAACTACTTGCAGCCTTATATGTTTGACCCCTATTACTTGACTCACGGGGTACACTAGGCATTACTTAAGGTTCTTTGCGGCGTCCCTTCGGCCCCTGGCTGCAACCCCTTTCATTCCTTTTACTGTACCTCCATTCATACCATGTTTCTTCCACCTTGCTAGGCCTATCTACCCTCTCATAACAATCATTTCATAATGCAACTGCGAGGTTTCTTCCTGTCACACCATTCAAACCTACCTACTCTCAATTTCGTCTCCAGCGCTGAATGACCTCGTAGGTCCCAGTGCTTGGCCTTTGGCCTAAACTCTATATTCCATTCCATTCCTTGTTACCTAAAACATTAAATTTCTCAAGATGGTTCAGGAAGATTCAGTTTACCGTGTAATTAGTAACTGACCTTTTTTATTTCCTAGGGTTTCTCAAGACGCAAACTTACTGTCTTGGGAGTATAGTGAAAATCAACCCTTTGCTAAATACTGTAATGCTACAAAGCACCTGTATTGTCACATATTATGAATACATGCATACATATACATGTATGTTTATTTATATGTTTGTGTGTATCCATTAATTTGTTGTATTCAAAATAAAAAATACTAATGAATATAAGCAGGATTAAAATGATACGAAAACAGCATGCAGTAATATTAATTGATTCATGCCAACTTTAAATACTCATTTATATTTATGAGCAACTTAGCAAACATAAAACGTATCAAGGAATGATAAGAAGAGGCAAAGAGAAAAAAAAATAAAAGCATGATTAACTTCCCGGAGGATGCAAAGCAAACAAACACTTAACGCTTTTATATTGACTTTATATATATATATATATATATATATATATATATATATATATATATATATATATATATATATATATATATATATATATATATATATATATATATACTGTATCAGTGCCTGACTTAAACAGAGATGTTTTATTACCAGCCACGAACGAAGGTAATGTTATACGCAAACATTCCGAAAGCCCAAAGTCTAATGACGTATCGCTGTCTCCTCCTCCTCCTCCTCCTCCTCCTCCTCCTCCTCCTCCTCCTCCTCCTCCTCCTCCTCCTCCTCCTCCTGATCTCCTAAACAGACCACGTCAGTGCCTGAACAGACATGGCACTGTCTGGGTGGCACCGTGAATGAATAAGTCCGAGAACAAGGAGGAGAATAAGGATGCGGCCTGGCACTATCTGTGTGGCGCTCTTCTACTACAGAGAGAGAGAGAGAGAGAGAGAGAGAGAGAGAGAGAGAGAGAGAGAGAGAGTGCCAGTGCCATGAATCACTCCCTCCTCAACGTCTGGGATAAACATCAGAGAAAGAGAGGCATCGCATTACAGGGGATATATAAGAGCCTTTTTAAGCTTTATTATATCCCCCTCCCCTCCCCTCTCCCCCACCCTGATACACCCTTATTATATCCCCCCCCCCTTGACAGTAGGTTAGTGATGAGATTCTATAAATCGCTTTGTGTCCGTTTGCATGACCGGCTGTGCTTACGTCAAGGAGTAAATTGCATTCTGTGTGACGCATTTCATTGTTAATGCCTTTGCCATGCTCTCTCTCTCTCTCTCTCTCTCTCTCTCTCTCTCTCTCTCTCTCTCTCTCTCTCTCTCTCTCTCTCTCTCTCTCTCTCTCTCCTGGGATATTTTGCCCATCAACCATCTTTTCTCAAAATAAGGAGACATGAACCAACACAGAATTATGAAGCCTTCAGGTGAAAATAACAAACTCTCTCTCTCTCTCTCTCTCTCTCTCTCTCTCTCTCTCTCTCTCTCCTGGGATATTTTGCCATTAACCATCTTTTCTCAAAAGTTTAAGGAGACATGAACCAACACAGAATTATGAAGCCTTCAGGTGAAAATAACAAACTCTCTCTCTCTCTCTCTCTCTCTCTCTCTCTCTCTCTCTCTCTCTCTCTCTCTCTCTCTCTCTCTCTCTCTCTCTCTCTCTGACAGCCTTTGGAAACTGGGACGACAACAGCAACAACAACAGTCATGAGTTAATTTATTTCGTACTGAACAAGAATTTACTGATATGCCAACCAACAGGTTCTTGAGGTGATGTCCAGACTTTCCTAATGCAGTAAATAAAGAAAATTAATCAGGTCATAAGATTCGTCATCCTGCAGAAATTATACAACTTTTTATATTACTATCGCCTGAAGTTTGTGAATGCTTCAGTCTCTTGTTATTGTTATAAGGAGATGCCTAGCTATGGCCTGCTGACTTACTTGGTACAGAAAAAACTTCAGTCACAGCGCAGTGTCATACAGTTCTTTGATACCAGAACGTAATCTCATGCAACTACGCGAATGGTAAATAATACAAATTTTAATTGATAAATTTAAATATACAAATTATTATGAATAAATTAGACTGACATGAAAATAAAGTGGAAAGTAAAGAAGCCTGATTGTCTGGGAGAAGTTCAGCTTAACCAGCAAACTTGGGTACCCTGGTAGGTATTATTTTTTCTCACGTCGATTCTTGGGGAGGAAACGCACCCTCAAGTCTTCACAGCTAGGACACATGGCTATCCCCACAACTAGGGCGCATGGCTATTCCCTCAACTAGGACGCATTGCTATCCCCACAACTAGGACAATGGCTATCCCACAACTGGGACACATGGCTATCCCCATAACTAGGACACATGGCTATCCCCACAACTAGGACACATGGCTATCCCTACAACTAGGACACATGGCTATCCCTACAACTAGGACACATGGCTATCTCCACAACTAGGACATATGGCTATACCACAACTAGGACACATGGCCATCAAGTGACGTACTGTCAGAAGGACCAATATTCATCCCAGAATGCCTGGGGTTGATCAGCCAATAAAAATCATGAGTCCCAGCTGTTCCTTCAACTCAGAATCGCAAAGGTTTGCTAAAAAGCAATGTCTCCGCTTTAAATCTTTTGTATGTCAGTTCCAGATATTGGAGACCAGGAAGTTTTACAAATCTCGATGGGTAGTTTTAGATCAACAGACAATAACTTTTTGATGTCTGGCCCATTGGTTTAACTGGAGGAAATGCTGTGTAGCACATGTTTAACATTGCTGAAAAGTTTTGCGGGAGTCTGCAAATTTGCATATATATTCCCAGTAAATAGCAGAGTACTGTCAGCTGGTAGTGTAACTTCAAATTAGACAGACAGTGCAATGATACTTGAAGAATACTTACATCATCACAAAGCGTACTGAAAATTCCTTTTCTTTCTTATGTTGATAGCTACTCGATGTTCATTAGCAGTTGAAAAAACAAAATTTTTTGACCTACGCCAGCCCGCAGAATGGAAGGAATAAATTTGTATCCACAGATCTTGATTGTCTGATATCAGAACCATTGCTGCTACTTCTTATTCAACCAGGTGACAAGTCTCTTCTGTCCAACTCAGACTAAGGGTGTGTCCACATTGCAGCTAAACGTGTCATAAACACAAGTTGGAAACATATCACATACATATCTCAGACATGTTGAAAACAAGTCAACGACAGTAATTTGAGGACGAATCATTGGCAATTGCTGAGTAATCATGTAAAGTACTGGTTACGACTACCAATGAGTCTCTTGATTCGTATTTAACGTGTTTATGATGTGTATATGATAAGTTGCCGACATGTTCTTATGACATGTTTTACTGCGGTGTGGACACACTCTATGATCGATGATTAACTATTTTGATTTTTTGTTCATGTAGATATTAAGATAAACAACTAACGTAAGTTTAAATTCCGTAGGATGATCGCTATTTATCTGAACTGAACGGAAGATACCAATTCATGAACAAATCATGTCCACTCAGTTTCATTCCTGGAATTTGGATGAATTAGGGACCTTGACCTTTCGTGAATCCCACGTGCGCTTTGATTCGTAGCTTTTCGTTTTTCCTTAATGAAACAAATCCGAAAAGTTTGTGAACAATAAAATTTTCTGTTTGCAGTGACAAACGTTTATTAGCAGTATCTATAATGAAGACTTGACATTCAGAGTCGAATGTAATCGATAAAAATGTTTCCCCGAGCATGGCATTACATTCATGAAACCTCATCACAACTTTTTGTAAGGAAAGTAGGCAGGAATTTTGTCAAATCTTGTTTACTATTTAAGGACTTTTCTTAATATTAATGTCCATCATAGTTAAGGGAAATGTACTTTCTACCACGTGAGGGTGAACAAAGATTTTCAATACTCGTTTCAGTGGCCAAAAAGAATGACGAAATAAATAAATATTTCAAGATATTGGTTTTCACTCCACTGCGGTGCCTCATATATGACGTTTTTCATATTTTCAGCTCCGTAGGGGGTTAGTGTCGTCAGTGTACCTCACGGGGTGCACTGTGGGCGTTACTAAAGGTCCTTTACAGCGTCCCTTCGGCCCCTAGCTGCAACCTCTTTCATTCCTTTTACTGGACATCCATTTTTCTTATCTTTCTTCCATCTTGTTATCCACCCTCTTTTAACAATTATTTCAGTGTGACTGCGAGGTTCTCCTCCTGCCTACTCTCAATATCCTTTCCAGCGCTGAATGATCTCATAGGTCCCAGTGCCTGGCCTTTGGCCTAAACTCTATATTCCATTCCATTCCATTCATATTTTCAGGTAAAGATGCAGTTTTTTTAGAACCTCGTCGTTAGTGAGCGAGAATGTGTTTGAGGAGGTAAACTTCCTTATCAGTAATCTTATGTGAGATATTAAGTAATGTCCTAATAAACTCACCTTATCTTTCAGTAATACCTTTTCCAAGCAGTAAATTTGATGGCAAGGTGTTATGGTTTGCATTGTTGCTTTCTCCTTTGTTTTCCGGCTTAAACATGGAACCCCTCTATTTTTGCCTTATCA
>NC_089771.1:25195383-25232883 GCF_040412425.1 Macrobrachium rosenbergii | reverse complement strand
TGACGTCATTCTACTCCCTTAGAGAGATGTTATCCACGTGACGTCATTTTACTCTCTGTGAGAGGCAAAACAGTTTTGTTCTTTTTATACAAATTAATGAGACAAGACTTGAAGACGTCATTTACATATCTAGTTGACCTTGGGGAGAGTGGCTCTGTTCTGTCGCATCTAAAACCAGCTAGGCAAGTCTCCTCATCTTACCCTCTGACCTCTTGGTAGTTCTTACAACGATTTCATAAAGAAAATCATGTCTGATTAGTTTTCCATGTTAATCACAGTGCATGCGTCTTCCGTGAGTGGAAGAACTTAGCGTATATTTTAAATTCTTTTTTGCGGAGTCTGCACAGTTTGATTAAAACTATCTCCTTATTACAGCTAAACTCGCTCTCCGGAGCAAACTAAAAGTAACGTCGACATTATTAAGCATTTGCCCTGGTTACTTACAAAGTTGAAACCTGGACAAAGATTCCCAAAGTTAGCTGGAATAGTTCTGCGAGGTGAACTTCCTGTTACTCAATTATACACGTTATGTGTACTTAGCAAGGAGTTTGAACTTGTTATTTTCCATATTAATCTTGTTTGTCTCTGGACTTGAACCTTGAATATCTATCTTTTTATGAGGGTAAAGGCTCTTTGCAAGGAACTGTTCCTGCAGCAGAGAGGTTTAGTTCCTTTTTCTATCTTAGCTTCACATTTTCCGTTATTCAATAATGTGTCTCCTCCTGCAGAATATATTGTTAGATTTGCACCCACTTTTAACAGGTCAGTCTTCAGAGCACAGGAAGCTCTCAAGCTCCTCTTAACACCAACTCCATAAGTCACAGTGCAGTTGGCCTCTTTGTCAGGAGATGCCCTGTCAGTCAGTATTCCTCAGATTAATTTGTAACTGCTGTTATTTATATCTAACATACGATGGTAGGACATGAAATGAACAGTTCTTTTGCCACGGTGTATATGCGTTTTTCATACTTTGTTCGGTATGTCAGTGACTTACGTGTCTTCTTCATTTCATTTGATTTAAGGTGTTGAATCTTTTTTCATTAGGGTTTCTCCTTATGTAGCCATTCATTGAAAATTGCAATTTTTGTTTCTCCCGGTAATCCTTGGATAAAAAACTTTTCTGTCAAGAGGGTCTTGCATCTTTTTTTGTAGAAGTATAGCAATATAATTTGTCTCAGATTTTCAATGTTACTGCCAAGGACAGGACCCTGTAATTTTGCACTTAAAACATCCACGCAATTTCTGAACTTAAATTCAAGTTTCACAAAAAAAATTCACCAGTCCTTAATAGCACCAGTGTTTATAGTTTATCTTACTGCCTTAGCAGGAAATCCATTTCAGGATAATTGTTTGCAGAAAGGAAAGAATGGACGTTCCCAGCGTGAAGCCTATGACTACTCCCAAGTCATTCACTAACTTTGACAACTCATACCAGTCCTCTTCTACAATGTCCATGAAGGAATTCCGCTCCTGGAGTATATTTATACTCGGCTCGATCCAGCCTTCATAAGTTGGTCGGACAACGAAGAATTCCCTGATTAAATATCGACATTTCTCATGGCAGAGTCTGGAGTTGTGCTTTTCCTCACCAATAGGACCATCTGCAGGATCCTGCAACCAGCTTGGGTAAGACTCAAAATTCTCGATGTTGCATAGTGGCATATCAGGACGCCAGGTTATGAAAGGAAACTTGCAGTTCAGTTCTTCTATGTACAGGTCATAGATGCATTCGAAGATGCATGAGCTGTATCGCATTGTATTGCTAAGACCAATCTGGTTTAGCTTTGTGTAGTGGACTGGAGTCACATCCAGAACTATGGCTTCGTAAGTGTTGTTCAGCATATACAAAGTATTGATAAAGGGAGGATCATATAAGCTGTGAATGCTGAGGAACATGTCTTCGTAATCTTGCCACCACTGGTAAGGTACCGTCACAAAATTGTTGAAGAGAAGGTTTGCTGACACTGTGCTGCATTTGTTCATCTGGGTCAGAACGTAAGAAACATTGAAAGTGTCTGTTGTGCGGACAATTGCTCCAGTTCCTTGTGTAATTGCCACTCTGGAAATTATATCATCTTTTGATGTTATTTTCCATTGCTCATCTAATGGTAGAGAATAATTGTTTTCTACAGAGTCTTTGAAGAAAGGCGGCCAGCGACAAAGAGTTAGTACTGGTTGGTCTGAAATTTTGAAGCTGCGATTGCTGTTTGAACTTGATACTGGATGCAACATTACAAAACGGTACATAAGGAATATGGAAAGTATAATTCCACAAAAGTAGATGAAGAAAAATAAACACCATCTCAGTATCTTTTGGATCAGTATCTTCAAGGGCGTTGTTGATGGCAGCAAGTTAATTAGCAAAGTCACAACCTCCGTTAAAAAAAGACCTGCATAAAGACTTACAACTCCACCTAAACTACACAGGAGATCAGGGACTGTAAAACGAAAATAATTATGATTCACGGATAGTTCCTTCAAGGCCTCACTATTCAGAGAAAAGTTTGCTGGATCTATTTGACATTTCTGGTAACATCTCTTGATTAGAAAGGGATCTGTGGCGGTGGTGAAAGCCAAACTTGGCACTATGTATGTGTCTGAGGGGAGCAAAGTTTCTTTCTGGGAACACATAGGCAGATCTCTGAGTTCAGCAAATGGACCGACGTGTCCAACTTGATAGAGGGCTTCTTCCATTAGACAGACCAGAAACTGATCCTCCTCTTCTGAGTAAGGTCCTGGTTTACAGTCAAGAGCTCTGCTTGCCAATCGAGCTGCGACATGATCGAGTATATCTTCTGAAAAGGAGTAGTTTCTGTGGTAGTAATTGTTGACCCTTCCTTGCCGTGCCACGCTAGTCATGACGTGCTGATTAATGTATATCTGAAAAAATGTAAGGCCATGGAGGCTTGTGAGGAATGTTAAAGATGCTATGATACCCCAGTATGTCAAATGACGGCAGTGGTCAGTTGTTCTGCCAATTTTGCCAGGTTTTGGTAAGAAGCTTTCTGGATGCAGATGGGTGATGTGTAGAAGAGAGAAAACTGATAATCCTAGATACAGTCCGAGACTTCCTCCAAAATCTGAGGCTAATTGAGAGAATGGGTAAAGTTCTGTTTCAGTCTCTCTTCGAACTTTAGGAGAAGTAAGGGTCAAGTGAAACTTGTATGACCTAGATGTGAAAGTACCACTGCTGAATGTGTATTTTACATCATGAATCCAAATTTTCTGTGTACATTCATCTCTCCAGTGCATGGGACAATCAGTGTCTTGTGGCAAATCAAGTAATTTATGCATTTGCTGTGTTTGGCATATTTCTGCAAGGTTTGTAGTATTGTCTTCAATATTCAGTGGTGCACAGCCAAGGTCTTCTTCAATCGTTTTGTAAACGCAGCTGTCATAGACATTGGCATGCTTTTCTAGCCCTCTTTTGCAGTTTAGAGGATGCTTTTCAACAATGAGTGAATTTACATTTATAACATACAAGGGTTCGTGATCAAGACCTAGCCTGGCAACTTGCCAGTGGTCTTTTGACAGGAAATTTTCCATGTACTCATAACCTGCTCCATCAATGGAATCCTGATTCCCGTTTATTATTTTAGGTAAAAAGATTCGGTATGGCATCCACGAAACATCCCTCAAGTATTTTTCAAAGTGGCAAGACGAATTGCAAGTAGCTTGGAAATTTATTCTTGAGTTGCATTCATAGAATGGACAGCTGCTGTCATATACAGTTTTGCGAATCTCGATGGTGACCTCAAGTTTGTCTCTTACTGTATTTGATATTGTGGGTAGTATCAGTTTTTGGCACATTCCTATGGGAGTTAACATGCTGTTCCAATATTGCGAACTTACAGTGCTGCGATTATATCGTTCCGTTAAGTTGCCAAAAGTCAGTTCCTTCACCAGATCACCAAGGGTGAAAGCAGTTACATCCCACAGATCTCGTGCCGACATGGATTTATTTAAACCGTTGAAAGTCCTTATATTTTCTTGCATGGCTGTACTAAGTTCATTGTTGGTTTGTGGTTCCTTAACATTTATACTGAGACCCAGGTCTTTCAGTATCATGGGGTCAAATGGTTGATCAGGGCATATGATAACTGATGGGAACTGGATCTCTTCAGGCATATTCAACTCAACCGAAATGGCAAGGTCATGTCGCAGGTAGCGGATTAATGCCAGGCTCACCTGATACAGGAAGAGACAGCATACGATCAGTATGACTACAATCTGTAGCACAGTGTTGGCCCGGTTTCTTGTGCGCCCTTGATTCATCTTAAGTTTAGCTTTTCCAGAAATTTTACCAGACATTTTGTGTGATGAATTTTCGAGTTACTAGTTGCTGGATTGCCAAACAGCTATTTAACTTAATTTGCACGCCTGTAGTTTTTCCAGAGCATTACCTTTAGGCAGGACAGAATTCGTGTTTTAAATTCTCGGATTTACTCGATAATATTCAACTTCAGTATATCCAGTGTTTAGCACAGATTTATAGTTATTTTAACATTCTTTGTTTGGTATTCTGTGAATTGGAACAGATTTTTTCAGAATAAGAACTCTGTCGATACTGTTTTCAAGTTTCTGTTTTCTGTAGTTTATACCAAAAAAAAAAAAAAAAAAAAACATTCGGAACATCACCTGAAGATTTCTTTTGGCAAGTACACATCTGTCTATCAAATATTCAAACGCACATTATCCTTGTTGACACACCCTAGGAAGGACAGACACTGCACGTAACTAGGAATTTTTCTAAGAAGAAATTTTATCCAAAGAAGCAACTTATTTTGCTCTTTTTTTTTCAGTCCAACAGATGACTTAACCTAAGTTGAAGAGGTATTTCGTCTCAGGTCCCTGATGTGGGTTACACCTTGAAACCTTGGCTTTTGTGGCACTGGGGACGTGCAGAACGTGCTGCTGTCACGAAGAACGTACAGCTTGTATGTAATTTCTTTTCGAAAGGCCCACTCAGGACAGAAAATTGTTTGGAAAGTCTCCATAGCAACCGGTTATTATTTTATCCTGTTGCGTCCTTTGTTAGGGCGCAGTACTTAATAAGACTTGATTGCCCCATTCCTCTTATTGCTTCAACACCGTAAAGAATACTTGCCAATCCAGTTGTGGTAGATAGTTATCATTCATCTGGCTGGAGAGAGGAATGGATGAAGGATGAATAATAATCACCCAGTCGAAGTCCAGCTCATTTTTCCTGACATTTATTTGGAGAGCAGAATAGTCACTTTTGATGAGTCTTTTAATGCTAGAATTTTAGAGAGAGAGAGAGAGAGAGAGAGAGAGAGAGAGAGAGAGAGAGAGAGAGAGAGAGAAAACTACCCCTTTCATGGCATCATCAATAGGTGTAGTGCCACTTACCAATAAATGATGCAGGGAGTAAATGGAGGGAGGATTCTTCTGATGAATTGAGAGATGTCACGTGATAAGGGGCTATTGAATGACATAGGTAGGAGGAATTGTGACGGAGAAGGGGATAATTATAATGAAGATACTCTAGAGATAAACGATAGATGTTGAATTATAAAGTCAGGGCAAGTATTTTTGAAGTAGGTTTTCAAGTAGACTTGCTGTAGGCCCATAAAATCAAGGTGTATTATCATATGATGTTTGAGACATAAATAGACCTACCGTAGTTCTGTGAAATAGAGGAGGTATAAGTAGAACTACTGTAGTTCTGTGAAATAGAGGAGGTATAAGTAGATCTACTCTAGTCTTGTGAAATAGAGGAGGTATAAGTAGACCTACTGTAGTTCTGTGAAATAGAGGAGGTATAAGTAGATCTACTCTAGTTTTGTGAAATAGAGGAGGTATAAGTAGACTGTAGGTTTTGTGAAATAAAGGTATAAGTAGACCTATTGTAGCTCTGTGAAATAGAGGAGGTATGAGTAGACCTATTGTAGCTCTGAAATAGAGGAGGTATGAGTAGGCCTACTGTAGATCTACTGTAGTTCTGTGAAATAGAGGAGGTATAAGTAGACCTACTGTAGTTCTGTGAAATAGAGGCTAATTATTTAGAAATGGGCTATAGGTGAGGGTAGGCATAGGTTTGACAATCAAGATAAATTGTTCTCAGGAAACACTAGAACTGGTAGCACACTTCAGCATAGGACAACGTAGTCAAGGAGAAATATGAAAAAAATACAGAAAATTTAGCAGTAACTCACACTGGACTGTCCCTGTCAACCTAACAATCTAGAAATTAACTCCCAGTGCGGCGGGTACTAACGAGCCTTCGACGGTAGCAATTTGAAAGACCCATTATCTTCCAAAGACCCGTTTTGTGAGCTGCTGTTATATCCTGTTATTTAATACTGAAAATAATGGTCGAGTTGCTCTTCTCTATGCCTCGCAATGGCTAATTTTATAGTCTTTTGTGATATATTGTTTATACTTGTATAAGACGTATGGACGGGCTGTTATCGAAATGAACCCTTGGATAATCGTGTTACGTTATTATCGGTTTTCCTTGTTCAGAAGTAACCAGGTACTTTTCTTGTGAGTGTTGAGTCAGTCTCTCTCTCTCTCTCTCTCTCTCTCTCTCTCTCTCTCTCTCTCTCTCTCTCTCTCTCTCTCTCTCTCTCTCTCTCTCAAGTCTAAGTAGTAACAAGAGAAATGTGCTGCAGTGAGGACTCTCTCTCTCTCTCTCTCTCTCTCTCTCTCTCTCTCTCTCTCTCAATTCTAAGTAGTAACAAGAGAAATGTGCTGCAGTGAGTTACTCTCTCTCTCTCTCTCTCTCTCTCTCTCTCTCTCTCTCTCTCTCTCTCTCTCTCTCTCTAACCTAAGGAACAGCAAGAAAAATGCGCCGGTGCAATCATCCGAGTGTAGGCACTATAAATTTGAAGCTAATGTATCACAGTCAACGTCATCCGCGTTGCTTTGCAGCTGACAAGAAAATTGTTGGTCGTTATGGAAAGACAACGAACCTGCTTCCTTTGGCCGTAGGCACATCGTTTATCACCTTAATTGATATTCTTTAAAAAAAAATGGCAACTGGAAATACTTCATTAGGAACTGCATGTGCTTTCCTCGACGATTGTGTATGGTCTTGTGTATACTTATAGTGTAATCATATAATGATTTATGTGTGTAACGTCAGTAGTCTATTGGGAACAGACTCGAAGCTTAGACCTCTCGTCGTCCAGCCCAGTTGGGCTAGTAGGTTCTACCATCACTGATCCCTCATTAAGTATGCAGATTGAAGGCATCTTTTTCTCTGAGATTCGTGACTTGCTGCCTCGTCCTCTCTTATATTATATATATTATATATATTATATATTATACTTATTGTTATAGTAAAGGGGCATTGTATATATAAGTTCCTCCACGTAGGGAATGACTGCAGAGAAAAGTAAAGAGGAGTCTCTGTTAAAAATGCTTCTTGAAGAGGTAAACACATCAGTGTAAACTCAAACATACCACAGGGAAATACATTCTATGAGACTCACTGTTAAGTCAAACATGTCACAGGGAAATATATGAGAATCACAGAACACTCAAACATATCACAGAGAAATATATATGAGAATCACTGTAAATACAAACATAGCACAGGAAAATACATTCTATGAGAATCACTGTAAACTCAAACATATCACAGGGAAATATATTATATGAGAATCATTGTAAACTCAGAGATACGGGGAAATATATGAGAATCACTGTAAACTCAAACATATCACAGTGAAATATGTGAGAATCACTGCAAACTCAAAGATACAGGGAAATATATTATATGAGGAACAGTGTAAACTCAAAGATAAAGGGAAGTATATTATATGAGAATCATTATAAACTCAAAGATACAGGGAAATATATCATATGAGAATGGATGCAAACTCAAACACATCACAGGGAAATATATGACGCAACAAATTCCACTGAAAAGAAAACGTGATTCGAAATAGATCATCTAACTTTAAAGCCTCAACTTAAGGAGAGGGAAAAAATCGGTTTTGACTTTTTCTCTGACGTAAGTGAGGTCAGATAACTTTCTGGAGGATTACAGATGTTTTGTACGTAATCATGTAACCTGATAGCTCTTTTTCCTACTGATCCTGTGGCTTAGCCTTTGAGTTGGTCTTCATAATATTACTGTGTTTTGTTATATATTGGGTTTATGAATGACTTGATGGTTTAAATTCAGTTCAACTTAGAGATTGACAGACTTTGATTAAAAATCGTCTTCTTCTTCTTCTTCTTCTTCTTCTTCTTCTTCTTCTTCTTCTTCTTCTTCTTCTTCTTCTTCTTCTTCTTCTAAGCTTAATCCCTAGACCGGGTCGCTGTTTATAATGAGGCCCTCTCCAGCTGTATCTTTCTTTGTGCCCCCCCTTTTATTAATTATTAAACCATTCTTTAATGTCATATTTCATATTTCATGTATTGATGTTCATCATATCGATGAGGTCATGCCCAAATAATACTTTCGACAACAGCAAAGAGAGTCTTTGTATTATCCAATTTATTTTCATTGGAAAGTGAAGATCTCTGGGCAGAATGCACTGTAAAACATTCCAAAGAGTTGCAAGATAGATCCTGCTTCCATTTTGAGTATTACACGTCTTCCCTTGAATTCCTCAAGCCTTCCTTGCTCCAGGTACCCTAAAGGTACCTATGGATACCATGAGAAGGTCACCGGGGTTTCCGTGGTTCCCCAACGGGCGTCTTCTACCTGTAGGACACGCCTCTTTAAGTTGTCTGGGAGACTTCCCCTCCCGTCTGCGAATATCGGCGCGTTCTTTTGGAAGCGAACAGCGATGCTGCTTCATCTACCCGAGACTGACAGCATGAACTCATTCTGTATCTTTTTTTTAATTAGTTTGCTTCATCTACCTAAGAATGGCATCATCAACTCATTCTTGTTTCTTGACGTTTTGCGTCCCGAAGCGAAGGTAGCAGGAAGTGATGTTATTGGCGCCCAGCATGGGTGTGGAGACAGATGATGGTACTTTGAAGCAGTTGGCTAGGCTTGTCATCCGATGATTATTATTCTTGACATACCAGAATACTCCACTTAAGTTGTCATTCTTTGTAGCCAGAGTTCTTATGGTAGATCTGCCATGTCTCACTAGGGAATCCATTTATTCATTTATTTTCTATGCATAGGCCCACAAGACATACCAATTATGCCCTTGTCTAGCCAAGAAAACTACAATTTTGTTTCATTCTGTGCACAGGGATTGGCACGGGGCAACCTAGTGCCCCCCATAGTGCCTAGGATGAAGTGGAAAGTAGGGGAACCAGACGAAAAGGGAAAAGGTAGTGTGGCCTGACCCCACAAGAACCCTGGGACTTCCTATATTTCCTATTTCAAGGAGCATATCTTAAGTCAACGTAGTGCTTAACCAACCTCCTTTAAAAGCCAAATGTTGGTTTAGGCCCTACCTAGTCTCCCTGTGTAAGTAGGTGGTTCCTTTAAGTATTCAAAGAGAATAGAGGATTGTGTTATTGTAAGGATTCCTTTTTATTGAAGTGTCAGGTAGGATTCGTCAAATCTCGCCCTTGGAAACTCTTTTGCTTCGAAACTCCTGTACTTCTCTTGCGAACATCCTTGCGCCAAAGAGCGCGTGGCTAGACAAGGCAGCGTTTTGCTTTAAGGCATTGATCGCATGCATCTCTCTCTCTCTCTCTCTCTCTCTCTCTCTCTCTCTCTCTCTCTCTCTCTCTCTCTCTCACACAGAATCAAGAGGCCAGGTACCTGGGTGTGGTAAGGGAGGGTGGGTGGGTGGGTGGGGCTGATTGATTAGATTGCGTTTTGCTTGAACCTCCTCCTCCTCCTCCTCCTCCTCCTCCTCCTCCTCCTCCTCCTCCTCCTCCTCCTCCTCCTCCCTTCCCCCTTTCCCCCAAGGGCCGGGGGTGGGGGAGGGAGGATCGGAATCCACTTTGTATTGGCAAAGGGGCTTTTCATCTGATTTGAATCTTTCTTGTGTGATTGGTCTCATTTCGATTAGAGCTTGACTTATTTCCATCTGAATGGAATCCTGTTTCCCCGTCTTAATTGGTGTCTATCACGTCAGGAATCCTATTTCCCAGGGATTTCTTTCCTGTCATCCAGGGGTCTCGTAGGATTTTTTAAATTATGAAGGAAAAATTCGTATCTTTTTTTTTTTTTCTTCGGATTCAGCTCACTTAGAATGGAATGCATCCTGTTTGGTGGATGAGAGAGAGAGAGAAAGAGAGAGAGAGAGAGAGAGAGGATGCTGCTATATATATATATATATATATATATATATATATATATATATATATATATATATATATATATATATATATATATATGTGTGTGTGTGTGTGTGTGTGTGTGTGTGTGTGTGTGTGTGTGTGTGTACGTAAAATAGTTAAAACAAAAATGGGAAGATTTTGATCTTTATATGCTGTCTGTTTAGAATTCATTTGAAAATATGGATTCTTGCTTGAAAATTCAACTCTTGTAGAAAAGCCTTAGCTTTTATCTGAATTTTCAAAATGGAAATGAAAAGAGAACTTTACCCAGTCACTCTAAAAATAAAAAAATAAAAAAAAAACACTCACAATTTTCCTCTGAACTTGGAAATGTGATGTCAAAGGGATTCCTTTCAGCCAAATCAACTCGGAAGTTGATAATTGCATTGTCGGAATTTGACGATTCTCTTTGCGTGACGTGAAAAATAAAAAAAGGAAAAATAAATAATAAATAAAAAAGCAAAATAAATTAGAAAAATAAAAAGAGCAACTCAAATATGATCTTTCATTAGTAGCTGATGACTAACAAAGGCATTCGGTTTTTAATGCTAAGTTATTTATGCAGAAATATGAAGTTAAGGATTATTTTTACTTGTTGGAATTCAGTTCCAGGAGCGTGCTATGACGTAAGTTAAATTTGTCTTTAGAAGGGTTAAATAAAGATATGTAAATGGCATAAAGTTTCTAAAATAACTTTTTTTTAAATGTCATAAAGCTTAGGAAATCATTTTTATTAAATGACATAAAGCTTAGGAAATTATTTTTGTTAAATGATATAAAGCTTAGGAAATAATTTTCGTTAAATGAAATAAAGCTTAGGAAATAATTTTAGTTACAAGGCATAAAGCTTAGGAAATTATTTTAGTTAAAGTGCATAAAGCTTAGGAAATAATTCTTGTCAAATGACATAAAGCTTAGGAAATGATTTTTGTTAAAGAACATAAAACTTTGGAAATCATTTTTGTTAAAAGAAATAAAGCTTAGGAAATCATTTTAGTTGAAGAGCATAAAGCTTTGGAAATAATTTTTAAGTGAAATAAAGCTTAGGAAATAATTTTAGTTAAATGAAATAAAGCTTAGGAAATAATTTTAGTTAAAGGTCATAAAGCTCCAGAAATAATTTTTGTTAAAAGACACAAAGCTTAGGAAATACTTTTTTAATGGCATAAAGCATAGGAAATAATTTTTGTTGACTGACATAAAGCTTAGGAAATATTTTTTAAAAATGACATAAAGCTTAGGAAATACTCTTTTTAAATTGGCATAAAGCTTAGGAAATAATTTTGTTAAATGCCACAAACCTTAGGAAATGCTTTTTCAAATGGCATAAAGCCTAGGAAATAATTTTTGTTAAATGACATAAAGCTTAAGAAATAATTTTAGTCAAAGGGCATAAAGCTGATGAAATGATTTTAGTAAAGTGCATAAAGCTTAGAAAATAATCTTCGCCATTAACCCTCGTATCCGAATCGAGTTAATGCTCAGATTACAAATAAAACAAGAAAATTAGAAAGCAAAAAGAAAGTAGAACCACGTGCTATCTTTGATCTGACCTGAAAATAAAGAAAGTTGACCATGGCAAAAAATGAATAATACGATACGAGAAAGCACGAATGTAAAATGAAAGAAATCTGTTTCTCCTCTGGGCAAGTGAATGAGAATTTCAAGAAAATGTATTCGCGAGAGAAACACTGCACAGACGATTCCAGGATTTTTGAGGGCAGTAATGACATCTTGATAGCTCCCGAATTGCGCTCTCGTGGATGCGTAACCCCTCTGTAAACAAAGTTAGGAGTTTGTGTTTAAGTTGTGTATTGTGTATATATATATTTACTTTCAAAGTTGTTTGATGGTTACACTCCAAATAAAACCTACTACACTAAGCATAATAATATTTTTATTTCTATTTTCAGCGTTTTGATTTGTGAAAAATATTAGTATTGGAAATATACTTCTAAACATTATAAAATTTTAACACAGGTAATTACATTCCAGGTTAAATTTGATCTTACTTACAATCACTTACAAATATATTTTCCAATTTCTTCTCGTCTTCGGTGTCCATATCTACCACGATAATTCACTAAGGCCAACTATATACCTTCTAGGAGATATAATATGGAACTCTGAAAGTCTCTGAACAATATTCCATAGCAAAACCTTTCCAGGTTGTTTGAATATTTTAACTGGCGTCTCAGTACTTCTCCTTTAACCTTTCCCTTCTAATCTGCGCTTTGTTAAACGTGTACCTTTTGCTGTTTACTGGGCTTTTAGTTTAAGTTGCTTTCAGTAGGTTATAGACAAGAAGTTCAAACTAGCTCGCTTTTATTTTTTAGTTTTAGTTTTCTGTAAAAGAAAACTGTTGTGCCGGCTTTGTCTGTCCGTCCGCACTTAATTCTGTCCGCACCTTTTTTCTGTCCGCCCTCAGATCTTAAAAGCTACTGAGGCTAGAGGGCTGCAAATTGGTATGTTGATCATCCACCCTCCAATCATCAAACATACCTAATTGCAGCTCTGTAGCCTCAGTAGTTTTTATTTTATTCAAGGTTATAGTGAGCCATAATCGTGCTTCTGGGAACGATATAGGAGAGGCCACCACCGGGCCGTGGTTAAAGTTTCAAGGGCCGTGGCTCGCAGCATTATACCGAGACCACCGAAAGATAGATCTATTTTCGGTGGCCTTGATTATACGCTGTAGCGGGTGTACAGAAAACTCGATTGCGTCGAAGAAACTTGGCTAATTTTTTACTTGTTTATATGTGATGGCAGGTTTCATAGATTTGAGCTCGTCTGGTTAAATTCCTTCTTACACAGCTCAAGTTAGCTTTATAATTCTCAATATTTTGATTATTCGTTCAACCGTTCATTATATTTATCTCCAGATTTATTGATTGTGCTTTTGTCAGTATTTTTATTTGCCCTGGCAGGTTTCATAGAGTTTAAGTTAACGTAACATTATCTCATTATTTTGCTTATTAATTTGACTATTCATCGTATTTATCTGCAAATTCATTGAGGGCATCAAGGTACCACGTAGGTCCTCTGTACCTGAGAAAATTGACATAGCACACGCCGCACGTAATTGAGATTCTGGGGCACAGGTGTTCGTACTTGTGTGTAATCGTTTAACATGTAAATATATCACTAGAGTTCAGGATATGTTTTAATATATTTACAGGATTTGTTTGTTGGAATGTGGGTAATGAGATGTTTCCAATTCGGTTCTTCGGAATGGAAAGCGTGTTTTTAATTCTTCCGTGTTTTTATTTTTTGTAATTTATAATTGTGTCGTATGAATAATGAAGAACTGTCATTCATTTTTATTCGGATGCTTATAATAATTTTAGTGGTGGGGTTAGATGTTCACATATTTTATGTATTTAAATATTTATGTTTAGTAATTTTAGTGGTGGAGTTAGATATTCAGATATTTTAGGTATTTAAATATTTATATTTTCTATAAAATATATGTATTTTCTATATTTGAATATTTATATTTTATTTAAATAAGTAAAGTAAATAATTTCGTGTCTAACTTTAATGGTGTACGAGTATTTGTCAATTTACAAATGAAATAAAAGTCTAATTAATGCAAAAATAAAACACAAATAAACATATAATATACTGTATATATATATATATATATATATATATATATATATATATATATATATATATATATATACATATACTATATACATATATATATATATATATATATATATATATATATATATATATATATATATATATATATATATATATATATATATATATATATATATATATAATGTATGTATATGTATATATAAAATTTTATCTCAACTTAAATTAAGTACTTGTCAGTTCACAGACGAAATAAAGTCGAATTTATGCAGTAAATAAATTTAAAAATAGCAAAAAAGAAAAACATTTCCCTGCATTATAGAGGACCCCGTTATAAACAGACCCCGTTTGTAAACGGACCCCGTTTTTATGAACTTGACCTGTCATAAGCGCCGCCTTGTTACAGGCTAATGCACTCTTATGGGGTTTCCAGATCGGGATTTTGTGCCGGATATCTATCGCTCTTTTTTATTATTTTTTTTTTACATTTTTTATGGCTCTCTCTCTCTCTCTCTCTCTCTCTCTCTCTCTCTCTCTCTCTCTCTCTCTCTCTCTCTCTCTATCACTGAGTCATCGACCCGGTTTGCCATTCTCGAAGTCTGGCATTTTAGTTATTTATTTTTTAAAATTTGTTTTTATTTTATTTTTATTTACTTATTTAATTGTTTATTTACTTATTTATTTGTGCATTTTTTACTGATTTATTTATTTATTTACTGATTTATATATTTATTTTTATTTTATTTTTTTATTTTTATTTAATTATTTTTATTTTATATTTATTTTCATTTATTTACTTATTTATTTATTTATTTGTTTACTTACTTACTTATATATATTTATTATTTGTTTCTTTAATTAATTAATTAATTTATTTAATTATTTACTTCGTTACTTTTATATTTACATATTTAGTTTTCAATTATTTAATTCATTCATTCATTTTTGGTTTGTTTACGAGAATTGCTTCCATTTGTCAACCAAACTCACGATTGGAGAGAGAGAGAGAGAGAGAGAGAGAGAGAGAGAGAGAGAGAGAGAGAGAGAGAGAGAGAGAGTACTACATTATCTTGTTGTTGTTAAACAACTTATGTTTACAGGATTTACTAAAGTATTGTGAAATATTAATTATGGTTATAATGAAAATAGATATTATTTAACTATTTATTACTAATTTTAAAGAACGCTCCCACAAAAAAATAATTCCTTTATTTTCTGTTTATCGTGTTTGCCGTTTGTTAAGCGGGTCATAATAAATACATATTGAAAAATTCAGTACTACTTACTAAAGTAATAAGTAATATTAAATTGGCTAAGTATAGTAGATATATGAGATTTGCAAATACTTAATACTGGAGTAGTAAGTAATATTAATTGCTTAAGTATAGTAGATATATAAGTTTTGCAAATACTCAATAACTTGAGTAATAAGTAATATTAAATTAGCCAAATATGGTAAATATAATAAGTTTTCCAATTTGCAGACTATTTACTACTTAAGCAATAAGTAACATTGAATTGGCCCAGTTTAGTAAATATGTAAGTTTTCCAATCTGCAAAACTTTTCATATTTGAAACTTTATGCCAGTGTTTTGCATGCCATACATATCTTATGTAGGCATGTGTGTGTGTGTGTGTGTGTGCTTGCGTGCACGCGCGTGTTTAAACGCTGCCCACCAAAAAATAGTTACTTCATTTTCCGTTGTAGCATTTTTCAGTTTGATAAGTAACTCATAGTGAATATACTGTACATACATTGGCCAATTCAAATATTACTTATTAATTAAGCACAAAGTAATATTAAATTGGCCAAATTTAACAAATATATAAGCTTTCCAATCTGTAAATACTTGTTACTTAAGTAATAGGTAAGGTTAAATTGGTCAAGCATAGTAAATACATAAATTTTCCAGTTGCAACCTTCATATTTCAAACTGTATAGCAGTTAATATCTATAGTGTTTTAGGTGCCACACATAACTCACGTATGTGTGTGTGTGTGTGTGTGTGTGAAATTCTCTTTTTTTATAATTATGTCGTGTGAATAATAAAAAATCATCAATCATTTTTATTCGGATACTTATAATAATCTTAGTGGCGGAGTTAGATATTAAAATATTTTATATTTATTAAATATTCATATTTTCTATACTTAAATGTATATATATTCTATATTTGTGTGTCAGGTTCTGTCTGTCCGTCTAAACGTCGTAAAATGTAGGAGATAGATGTGGCCTGCGGTGACTGACAGTTCAATTTCGGCCCAGCAGATTAAAAGCAAACTTTTTTCCGTCAACATCGCCATTATCAGAGCGAGCTCTTGCTCTCTCGTCTTGCTGGCGTCGATACGAAATTGATTTGCATGAATTTGCAAATGCTCAGAAAAATAACGAAATATGGGATGAATTGATCTTTTTCGTATTCAGTTTAAGGCGTGAATGGTAAGGTTTTGACTGTGTATAGCACCTGTTAATTGTGGATAGTTTTCCTGTTAGAATCAGTTTGTTTTTCAGTCCTGGGGAAGATCATAAAACTGCATTATCATATATTATTATTATTACATTTCCTAAATTTTGGGATAATTAGGAAGAAAGGTGTTATCACGGAGTCGGTACCGGTATATTAATTTTTGTATTTGCAAAACGAATAAAAACACCATAAAGTTGGAGAGGTTATAAAATTGCATTTTATAATAATTACCTTTCCTAGATTTTAGGGTGATTATCAACAAAAGTTGCTAGCTTGCAATCGTTATATTAACTTGCAGTACTTCCAGAGTGAATTGAGACATCATTAATAATAGGATAATTGTACTTGTAAGTTAATGATAAGATAATTCACAAGATATTTAACATATTTTTCTCCTGCTATAATGTGATACAAATCAGCTGATTGGGACCGCATTCGTGTTCGAGAAAGGATAATGAAATTTTGCAGAATTTTCCCAACAACACCAATGACAGAACCTTCCAGGAAATGCTACCTTTAGATTAAGATTTATATTAAACTCCAGAAATATAAAGTGTGCTTGTAGATAATATTCATCCACATTTACACGTGCCTGTGTACAAGTTTAAGTTTCTTACACACAGACACACATATATACTGTATATACTAAATATACAAATTATATATACACACACACACACGTCAGATAATTGCTTTACTAAAGACAAATAAAAACTGAAGCCAGCTAATACCAATTGCTTCAGCTGAAAGCTAAAAACGGACCGAGAACTCAGGCTTCTTCAGACGAGACTCATGAATTATTGAAGTCATCCACCTGGCCTGAGACTCGCGCTCGATTGGAGTCTTCAGACAGCCTGATTATCCAGTCTTCAAACATCCAGCTCGCCCAGCATGGATGATAACGGTAGATGGATGGATGATAGCAGTAGATACATGGATGGCAACTTAGATAGGTAGACGATAACAGTAGAGAGACGGATGATAACAGTAGATAGACGGATGATAACAGCAGGTAGACGGATGATAATAGCAGATAGATGGATGATAACAGCAGGTAGACGGATGATAACAGTAGATCGATGGATGGTAACAGTAAAGAGGTGGATGGTGACAGTAGATAGATGGATGATAACAGCAGATAGATGGATGATGGCAGCAGATAGATGGATGATAACAGCAGATAGATGGATGGTAACAGTAGATAGATGGATGATAACAGTAGAGAGGTGGATGATAGCAACAGATAGATGGATGACAACAGTAGAGAGGTGGATGGTGACAGTAGATAAATGGACGATAACAGTAGAGAAGTCGACGATAGCAGCAGATAGATGGATGATAGCAGTAGAGAGATGGATGATAACAGTAGATAGATGGATGAGGGCAGCAGATAGATGGATTATAACTGTAGATGGATGGATGATAATAGTAGATAGGGGAAGAGGGGGGGAAGGGAAGGAGGTTTCAGGAAAACACTGGAAATAAATTAATTTTGGGAAAATTGAAGGAGGTCAAAAGTGGTCGAGATAAATGTTCCTAAATAGTACATGATTCTCTTTCAAATGACAACAGCACGTTACTTCTACCCCCATAGGATGCTTTAAAATAAGTTATAGCAATTTGTGTTGTGGAAATCATTTTATGTACTTTAATTTAAAAAGTTGGGTATATATATATATATATATATATATATATATATATATATATATATATATATATATATATATATATATTTAATATATATATATATGTATGTATGTATTTATGTATTATGTATATATTTATATATATATATATAATATATATATATATATATATATATATATATATATATATATATATTACATATATGTATATTATATGTTATAATTTGTTAATATGTTGCTTATAACGATTAAATGTCATATTATATGTTTTTAGGCAGTTTCAATATTTTAAAACCCAATTTGCTACAACACTGAAAACGATTTAAGATGCATTCTGTGCGAACAAGATTAACGAAGCCTTGTGATGAAAAGGAATTTTTAAACATTCTTGCAGAAGCAGTGATCGAAAAATTTCTCTCTCTCAAAAAAAAAAAGTAAAGAATGCGGCGAGTATCTCCAGCGCAATCGAGTTTTCTGTACAGCCGCCACAGCGTAACAATCAAGGCCACCGAAAATAGATCTATCTTTCGGTGGTCTCGATATAATGCTGTATGAGCCGCGGCCCATGAAACTTTTAACCACGGCCTGGTGGTGGCCTATCCTATATCGTTGCCAGAAGCATGATTATTGCTAACTTTAACCTCAAATAAAATAAAAACTACTGAGGCTAGTGGGCAGCAATTTGGTATGTTTGATGACTGGAGGGTGGATGATCAACATACCAATTTGCAGCCCTCTAGCCCCAGTAGTTTCTAAGATCTAAGGGCGGACAGAAAAAAGTGCTGACGGACAGACAACGCCGGCGCAATAGTTTTCTTTTACAGAAGACTAAAAACGCAGTTCAGTCACACGTAGCGACACCAACAAAATGCAGTCCTCGATCTCTTGCAAGATCTTCGTCGAAGGCATCTTGAAGTTTTGAACAGCTGTCATAGGCAGACTTTTCCTGTGGAATTCTTCAACTTTCTTTTCTTCCTTCCTTTCTTTTTGCTTTCTCTTTGGGAATCCGCGTTTATGTGATACAATCAGAGGATAACGCGAAGTTTCAAGATCCTGGAGTGTAGTTGATTTTCTTCTATCAGTAAGTTATTATTTAAAAATAGAATATTAGATATTTTTTTGCACAAAATGGGTTGGTTTATTGAGAAGGTTGCTGTCATCAGGTTATCTAAGAGAACTGTTGGATTTGTGAGTCTTTGTGGAACATGAATTGTTAACATCAGAAACTACCATCTGAGTGATTCCATTTATTTTCACGGATTTTAGTGGAAAAGAAAAAGTGGACTGAATATCTGTCTATATATATATATATATATATATATATATATATATATATATATATATATATATATATATATATATATCCTATCTTTCTATCTGTCTATCTATCTATCTATATATATATATATATGTGTGTGTGTGTGTGTGAGAGTGTCTGTCTGTATATGTGTGAGTATCGTTAATGATGTAAAATTCGACGCTTATGCGTTTTATTACAAGACAATGTTATATTTTCCTCATACACAAACATACAAGCCTCACCTATGCAACAGTAAACAGTATCTATGAAATTCACTATCAACATGTATTTGCAAATGTTCAGTCGTATTCTTTCGTATTCCTTTTTTTATATGTCTGGCATAATTACAGTCACCTATTCCAATATGCATAGTTACCTACGTATCGCAGTGGCACAGAAATCACACAATCCAAGTTGTCGTCGCATTAAGAGCCAGAGAAATACAAATAAAAAAAATTGCTTCCAGGCGGGAGGTAACAACCTTCCCTTGAGAATATTCGTGAAAGCATTATCTTACATTAAGATAATGCAAGTGCTTTCGAATGGTAACAAGCAAGGAGATAGACCTTCTTCCTCTGCTTGAGCTTTTAGCCACGCCTTCTGTTTATTGCATTCCGAGAATTCCGTAATTTGCATATTGCATGGCAGCCGGTGATGGCATATTTCTATTGCACAACTATTGAACTCCTTTCCTCCAAATTATACTCTTCTTGGATCTTCTAGCACTCTGTCGTGCTAGAAGATAAATTTAGTAAGAAGATAACCGTTAAGTCTCCCTTTGCGTGCTAAAAGACACTACTTCTCTTATTTACTGACTGAGAAAGCTAAGACTTGTCGACGAAGACATTATTTTAATTATGTTTATTCAGCCATCTTGACTCGTCTTAAAATGTCTTGACGAATAATTATTACTTACCTTTTGCCCGTGGGGCGAAAGTCATTATCCTTGCACACACACACACACACACACACACACACACACACACACACACACACACACACACACACACACATATATATATATATATATATATATATATATATATATATATATACAGTATATATAATATATATATATATATATATATATATATATATATATATATATATATATATATATATATATATATATAATTTATGCAGTGTTATTTTCCAAAAGCTCACTTTATTCAGTTCCACTTAAATTCCTTTCCCATATGGGTGACAGGACTCCAGAAGGAATGATTTCCTTTTATTATTATCATTATTATTATTATTATTATTATTATTGAAGTTATGATTTTTCTCCTTGAAATATCTAGAGGATTATTTAGGATATCTAGGCGTACATTTCGTAAGGCCGTCTTTCTGTACTCTACTTACAATAGATTCAAAGAACGAGAACCTTCCTTTTTCAGTTTATTTTACGTACGTTAAAACTTTATTACGAAACCATATGCTATCTTACCATAACTGGAAGAAATTCTAATCCCCTATAAAGGAATTTGATACCAAGCATCAACTCTTAATGGAGACCTTGTAGTGAATATTATTATTTCGACGTGGTAGAAAAGTTAATTTTTGCTGGGAATCTTCTTACGCCATTTTGAAAGATGGTAGAAACTAAAAAAAAAAAACAATGCAAGGAATATGGCAACACTAACAAAACATGGCGAGGAAGATTCCTTTACCCATTTAGGGATATCTAGAGACATCTTCCCAAGTTCCCACAAGCATAAGAAGGAATCAGAAAAGGTCGTCTTACTAAGTCTCTCGTTGGCGGCAGCCAGAAAATACCGGCGATTTCCAGACCGGGTTCGTCTTGGGCATTGTGATATGCCCTGACGGGAATCCCTGCTCTTGATCGAGTTACACTCGGCCACATGCCCTTGAGGTGGCTTCTGGGCAACCGGAGTCATTTTTGTGAGATCTGCCCGGTGCCCTGGACTTACCGGTCGAGGGGTGGTCCGGGTACTGGGAACCTCAGAGAGTGTTTCTCATTGGCTTACAGATGCAAGGGGACCCAGTCTACCGCCCTACGGTACTCTCGGTGGAGATATTGTGTAGAAATTGTGTGACCTTTCATAGGAAGCCGGTTTTCTTCTTGTGGCCTAATTAAAGTTTAAGTTTTAGTATTTTGTTTTTTTTTTATTTGTAGAAATTTTGTGAATGGTGTGTGATATTATATATGAATTATGCAAGGAACGAATGAATATGTACATGGAAAAAAATTCATGACATTCCTGTTCAATCTCTATATGTTTAAAATTATTTGTGGCTTATATTTTCTTAGTCAGATGCAGCAACAAGTTGAAAAGTGTGATTATGCGACAAATTAATTGTAAAAAAAAAGTGTATGGTGCTTGAATACAGTGACTGCGCGAGAAATGGTTGATCTTATAAAACGCTTTTGATGTAAAGCAAAAAAATTTAAGTTATCAGATCGTATATACAAATATACACCCGCCAAATCTAGATAATTGTATACGATGCTGAAATGTTTGGAGGAAGAATGTCATGGATACTGTTGCAAACATAAATGCGACAGATTTGAGACGTTATATGTGACAGTGTTGAAGATAAGTATAAAACAGTGTCCAAGACAAATTGTTGACATGTCTAAAACATTTTTTCAGATCTCACGTTCACAAAAACCTAGTCCATATGACATGATTCCGTCTTCGACATGTCAGCGAGAAAGGGGGACCGTCTTGCATTAGGTCCGGCTTCCGTGGCAGTTCAAATTAGTGTTTCATACAGTTATCCAACATTTGTCAACGACTTGTTTTCAACATTTGTAGACGACTTGTTTTCAACATTTGTCAACAACCTGTTTTCAACATTTGTCAACAGCTTGTTTTCAACATTTGTCGACGATTTGTTTTCAACATTTGCTGAGGACTGTTTTCAACATTTGTCAACGGCTTGTTTTTAACATTTGTCGACTTATTTTCAACATGTTTGTGACATTTTTGCGCTAAGTGTTGCCGACGCGAGTTTATGACATCTTTTTTTACTGTATTTTGGACGCATCTTGAGAGGGGCTGAAGAGTATTGCCCAGACGGTTGCGACCCACCACAATCGAGTAACCAAGTACTTCTAGGTGGCTCTTTCATTGCTCAGGTCAATCCGGGCTCAAGGGATGGTTCACCTTGAAACATGTGCAAGCCAAGTCTCTCCCGGGGGATCGATCTCGGTCTCTCGCCGGCTTAGCGAGGCTGAAACCACTGACAGAAAAGTAAAAAGTGAACAGCGGATAGACAGTGATCTGATCATTTTTCAAAAAACCCACAACGTTTCGGGTTTTGTGGAAACTTTGTCCATCGAATAATCATATCTTTAAGGAGGATAGAAAAACCTTATGACCACTCAAACCCTATACATCCTTTGGTTCCTGAGTTGTATGTAATATCATGAAATCCTTCCGTGATATTTGTATTCCTTGCAGTATCCTTCCAGTATACACGTGATAATATTCTAGACATCCTCAGATGATATTGGCATTGTCATTCAGTTGGCGTAGTATTCATTGCTAACTTTGATCACGTGCCGTTTCGTAATTTTTCTGAGTAGATGCAGTCGTGTATGTTGAGTTTGCCTGCATGTATGAGAAGGAGCATCAGTTATGATGTCTGCGAGTTGATCTGTCGGGCCGGAATTCAAAAGGTTTAGCTGTTTATGTACTTGTTTATTTATTTATTTGTTTGTTTGTTTTTCCCTTTCATTGTATACCCTCTCGCTTTCTCTCTTTCTCTCCTATGAGTGGTGCACTGTAGGCATTACTTAAGGGTGTTTGCAGCGTTCCCTTCGGCCCCTAGCTGCAACCTCTTTCATTTCTTTTACTGTTCCTCCGTTCATATTCACTTTCTTCCATCTGACTTTCCACCTTCTGCTAACAACTGTTTCATAGTGCAACCGGGAGGTTTTCCTCCTGTTGCACCTTTCAAACCTTTTACTGTCAATTTCCCTTTCAGCACTGAATGACCTCATAGGTCCCAGTGCTTGGCCTTTGGCCTAAATTCTGTATTCTATTCAGTTCAATTCTCCCGCATAATAGTACTTGCAACTAAAAACCATCTTCCTCATTTAATTTTATTCGGTCGTTGAATTCCTTGTGCAGCATTCTTTCCAGCAAGTTCCTGTACGCGTTCAAGACATGAATAAAACATCTTCTGAAGTCGACTGCAGCTGTATCAGGCCTTTGTGTTCCTGATAATTGCCAAAGGCAGTCGGCTCAACTCATTAGTATTCCTCTCTCCTTGCGTAAACCGATAGCTTTTCTTGGGAATTGTCTCATTAAACGCATTCGTATGTCAATTATGCTCTGCATTACTTTCTGAAGGCAATGGAATGCGAGGAATAACGCAGTATTCTGAGTCTTTCCAGGTGGGGCTGAGTTTTGTTTGTATGTTGTATGAAAGACGGCTTCTTAAGTCAGAGTTGGTGTGTCTATAAAAGTACTTACCTTTCAGGTGTGGCTATCTATCTATCTAGCTATCTGTAATAGTAAAATCCGAGTGGATCTTTCTTGTTTGTCCGCCCCGGGTTGGGGTGGGGTAGGTAGGGGATCGGGAGGGTGGGGGAGACATTACACATCCACCCTCCTCCTGCAAACCTGTTTGTCCGGCCCGGGTGGGGACGGGGTAGTAGGGGATCAGCGGGGTGGAGGGAGAAATGACACATCCACCCTCCTCCTGCAAACCTGTTTGCCCGGTTGGGTGGGGACGGGGTAGGTAGGGGATCGGGAGGGTAGGGGGAGACATGTCAGCAGCGCCGGGTTCCAGTGCAGCGTAGCGCGCGCCATCAAGCTCGTTAAATGATATTTGTTTAATATTTTTTCTTAGATAAAATTGCAGAGAATTGAATCTCAAGGTTATAAAAAAGCACTAGGTATTTTTTGATAGGACTTAGATTAATATGGAATACCTTAAAACAGAAGTCCTGATCAATGTCAGCCCAGGTTCAGTAACACCTCAGCTTAAGGGACCTCAACTTAGCGGACTTGCGTACTTACCAGCTATCATATTTTGATTATCTCGTCCTATGCCACCATTTTGGATGTGATAAATTTGTTAATATAGCTCTTACATTAATTGCTAAGTGTAAAGTAAAGGTTAGTTTAGGTTGGGAACTATGTGGAATTGCTGTTGAATACAAGATATGTGTAGAAAATATTTATATTCACGAGCGGATTCAGGGGCGGGTCACCTGGGCACATGCCCCCCCCCCATGAAAAATAATGCCAAAATAATGTTATTGAAGATTTAGATAATAATAACATAAATGAGAAATATAAAAATAAAAAAAAAAATAAAAAATCTGTCATAGAAATAATAAAATTTTGAGAAAAAATAATAATTATGTAGTATATATATACATACATGTGTATACTGTATATGTATATATATTATATACACATATACACATATGTATATAAATACATATACATATATATGTGTATATATAATATGAAAATTGGTGGCCCCCCATGAAATTTTTCTGGCTATAGCATATGGCCTTCGTTATTTAATGGACTTTGTTACTTATCGGAAAGATTCCCAAACATCTCTTAATCCAGGAAAACTCTTGGAAAACCGTCGGTGTCGGAGACACCACTGCTTTTAATTCGAACGGTCATTCTCCCATGTCGAATTCATTATCAGTAAGAAAGACAGAGCACGTGCCCCAATGAAGACGGAGAGAGATGAAGAGAGACCTATGGTTCGTCCGGCTGGGAACGTGTCTTTTCATCTTCATTAAGAGAGGGTGTGTTTAAAGGCACGCCTCGAGATGAATTGGGAGCGTGGTACACACGGAAGCTCTCTCTCTCTCTCTCTCTCTCTCTCTCTCTCTCTCTCTCTCTCTCTCGTTGTAAATATTGTCAGTATGCTGTCCTTACAGTTCCCACACTGGTTGTTGGATAAGTAATCTCTCTCTCTCTCTCTCTCTCTCTCTCTCTCTCTCTCTCTCTGTAAACATTTTTAATATGTTCCCTTTACAGTTCCCACACTGGTTGTTGGATAAGTTCTCTCTCTCTCTCTCTCTCTCTCTCTCTCTCTCTCTCTCTCTCTCTCTCTTTCTCTCTCTCTCTCTCTCTCGTTGTAAGTATTTTCAGTGTGCTTTCCTTACAGTTCCCACACTGCTTGTTGGATAGCCAATCTCTCTCTCTCTCTCTCTCTCTCTCTCTCTCTCTCTCTCTCTCTCTCTCTCTCTCTCTCTCTCTCTCTCTCTACACTCACACACGCATACACAACATCTCATTAAATAGAGTAAGCGTAATATGATGATGGCTTAGGTACTATAGTTTTGTCAAAAAAAAGTTTCAAACGTTCTCAGTTTTTAACACTGAAAAACGAATCTAGACAACATCCATAACACTTTCATTTTTATTATTATCAATTTTATTTCTTTATTAAATAAGAGACTTCGTTGCAATTTGCCCTGCGAGGGAGGACGATCTTTTAATGAACCCTCTTGCTTAGAACAGGGAATGACCCTTCTCTCATTATTTGTGTAAGGGTCAAGGCAAGAAAAATTCATATATTATTAAACAGATAGACAACGGTATTCATGACCAGATAGACAGGTATCTTACGTGACTTGAAAGACTGTGATTATGTAGACACAAACAATAACAAGAGAGAGGTGTAATTCATGAGAGCGTTGGAACAGATAAAGAGATTTAGGATTATGACATAGTAAATAATGGGAAATGTCCAGATACTTAAGAGTAATTATAAACAAGTAAAAAATGCGCCGAAGTTTCTTAGGCGCAGTCGAGTTTTCTGTACAGCGTATAATGCTCTCTGAAACTCTCAGCAGCGGCCATGAAACTTTCAGCCACGGCCCAATGGTGTCCTGTGGTGCTGGCACCTGTAGCGATGCCAGTCTCACGATCATGGCTAAATTTAACCTTAAATAAAATAAAAACTACTGAGGCTAGAGGGCTGCAATTTGGTATGTTTGATGATTGGAGGGTGGATGATCAGTATACCAATTTGCAGCCCTCTAGCTCAGTAGTTCTTAAGATCTGAAGGCGGAGAGAAAAAGTACGGACGGACAGACAAATAGCCATCTCAATAGTTTTATTTTACAGAAAACTAGAAGGATTATTTAGATGAAAGATCTGAACGATGCAATAGAAAAGGAATGCCTTAGTTTTTAGGGAACACAGAGTTCGTGAAATATAGAGATGAATGGTGCAGTATTTGTGGGGTGGTTCGAGACGCTGCTGATGACCCTTCTGTGTTGTATGAATTGGCTAATTTTTTGGAAGTTGTCTGCACAAAAGTTTCATCTACGGTCCAGTAGTTAAATCATACGTAAGTGGAAATGCATGATTTAACTTAATACAAATTAATATATGTTATGAATGTGCAAAAATGTTTCTGAATGCCAGTTTTGCAAGTGAATTCGTAAATAAAACTGAGAGAAACTGGCTTAAGGAATAGAGAGAGAGAGAGAGAGAGAGAGAGAGAGAGAGAGAGAGAGAGAGAGAGAGAGAGAGAGAGAGAGAGAGGTTACATCTGATGTGTCAAGAAAGCAAATTGAGGAAACAGCAGCAGTTTAGAACGAGCACAGATAGCAAATAGACAGGCGAGAGAGAGAGAGAGAGAGAGAGAGAGAGAGAGAGAGAGAGAGAGAGAGAGAGAGAGAGAGAGAGAGAGGGAGATTACATCTGATGTGTCAAGGAAGCATATTGAGGAAACATCCGTAGCGGGGGGCGGGGTGGGTGGGGGAGGTGGTAGGTAGGTAGACGGAGCAGGAACGACTAATATGGGGAGGGGGGAGAAACTCTACCTGTTGATATGGTGTGACAGCAGCTGTGCCAATTAGTGACGGGGGAAATCCTGGAGAGCTTGGGGAGTAGTAAAAGGACCAAAGAGAGAGAGAGAGAGAGATTTTTTTCTCCGAGGTCACGTTAGATTGAATTTCAGATAAAATGTGCAATAGCAACATGAATTCACTTTCTGTAGTAAAGCCCTGGAATGTGTAGATTATTTATCTCAGTGTTTACAGTCATAGATGAGGGGTCACTTCTGAAGATTATATGATTCTAAATTTGTGGGGAGTAGTGCCGTCAGTGCACCTCACGTGGTGCACTGTAGGCATTACTTGAGGTTCTTTGCAGCGTCCCTTCGACCCCTAGCTGCAAATCCTTTCATTCCTATTACTGTACCTCCGTTCATATTCTCTTTCTTCCATCTTATTTTCCACTCTCTCCTAACAACTGATTCTTAGTGCAACTGCGAGGCTTTACCCTGGTACACATTTCAAACCTTTTTGCTGTCAATTTCCCTTTCAGCGCTGAATGACCTCATAGGTCCCAGCGCTTGGCCTTTGGCCTAAATTTTATACTCTATTGTATTCTAATGGTTGAAACCGTTAATATTTTACTCATGGTTTGATGAGTAATATTAATTTACCACATTTGGAGAATTCCACCTTCCTATCCTCGGAAATAGATTGCACAATTTTCCCTTAGTTACAAATATGAAACTATCAAAAAGGGTCAGACTCCAATTTGCGTAAAGATTCACCTTCCCATTCCTGGGTGAAATACAATAATCCACGGTTGTCCGTTCAACAAAAATTGTAGGTCGTTGAAGAGGGACAAGATTCGACGTATTTATTTCATTTAACTGACCTTAAGGGCGATGCTGAGTGAGAAATCACGCACACACACACAAATTGAATTCCGTTGTTTATGAAAGTCTAATTGATTGTCATATGTTCATTTTGTTTAAATTTCCCTGCACCTATATAACCTAATTTGTGGGTAAAATTTTGTTGTAATACTCAGAGTAGCAATTAAAAGTTAATACGCATAAGCATTGGACACAAAATTAACTTACAGTACTGCTTCACTTACGTAAATCAGCATTTCTTCTTGAGAATAATTTACATAAACATATATTTTTCCATATCTAACCGCTGTAGATAATCACAGTTGTGCTCAGCGAGCTACACGTTACTTGAACAAGGCAACAAATAACGCGTAAACGCTTTTGCAACAGCAACAAATAGCGCACAAACGCTATTGAATCTCGATTTAGCAAACAAAAGACACATCAATAATGTCACCAGTAATTTATTGACATGGGTTTTTTTTTTCTGCACCGCAAATACTCAGGAAGTTGTAAAAGGGACACCTGTTGAATCACCCTGATTTTCTTGGTAAAAGAACCATTCAGCTATACTCAAGTCTTATGTTTGTAGTAAGAGTAAGGGAACTTATGACAGAGGAAATATTACAATAAATCTTTTTAAATAATGGTGGTAGGTGATGTCCAGAAACAGTATAATAGTATTTTAAATAATTGTGGTGCTTTTTTAGGTGATATCATCATTCGTAAACATTGGAAGGCAGTAGATAGGTGAAAGGATTATTCGAATATGTTCAAAAGGGGAGAGAAAGAATTAGAAAGTGCTGGGGAGTTGGAGTGAAAACGAGAGAGTGCGTGAAAAGTGAAATGAATGTCCTTCTGTGCATAAGTATTCGACGTGCTGCTGATGCTTAGCTCCCATCTTAGGCGTTTTCATTTCTGATATCAGCAAGAACTTTGGTGTGGAGCTGTCAGCCTCACATGCTTCATGAGGGATATAAATAATCTCTTTCTTATCGTGATGTTATTCTCATTTTTATACTACATTATATATATATATATATATATATATATATATATATATATATATATATATATATATATATATATATATTATATTACTTATATGTGTGTGTGTGCTTATTTGTGTATGTATATTTATGTATATACGTGTGTGTGTGCGTGTGTATATATATATATATATATATATATATATATATATATATATATATATATATATATATATATATATATATATATATATATATATATATACACACACAGTATATGTATATATACTCGTATAGTCGGTGCCAAGCACATTGTTCAGGTTGACTGATTTTCACTAAGAAATTTTGACATTTAACACCTATTTACCAATTAAAGAACAATCACAAAATATGTTAGATATCTCCTTTAGAACAACAGCGACCGGAGGTAATTCTCTCTCTCTCTCTCTCTCTCTCTCTCTCTCTCTCTCTCTCTCTCTGTCTGCTCTAACTTTAGATTTTCAGGGACTTTTTTATCTGTCTGTCTGTTTAGTTTACATACTGTACGTTCCTGATAGTTGGTCCGATTTTTGTGGAAGAGTCTTTGTCATTTTTCATCAATAACAAAATTGTCAAAATTTAAAAAAATGTCAGAAATATATGAGTATTAATTTAATCCAGTATTAACTTGCCAGTGGGTCCGCTTGACTACTAATGGTTTGTCATCGCAGTTAAATCATAAGAAAAAGATGAAATGTCACAACACATGAAAATGATTACTGTTGGTAGCTTAGAACCTAGAGTTTTCCGGGTTTGAAATATCATCTTGGTATTCTGAGAGACGTGGAGAATTTAGAGGTGGCATACATGAATTATTCCAACGCAGAAAAACAGTTTTGTACTCCGATATGTAGATGCTTAGTTTAATACTTAAAATTACTGTATTTTGTAACATTGCTTGCCAAACTCACATTATTGTGTGAAGAAACTCGAAAGTGTTTTGTTTTCCAAGTTTTGCAGAATCATCGTTGGTTTACAAACGTGGTGAAGTATTACTTACATATGCATCTCGCTTTGCATGCTTGTCACTGCCTTGTAATTCTTTTTTTATATATATATTTAAGCCTGAAAGGTATATTTATATGTTGCTCATGCTTGAGTAATATTTATGTAGGACTTCATGCATAATTATATATGAGTTCAGGCTTGGGTGGACTACTACAGTTTCATGTTGTAGATAACGTAATGCTGCGCTGTCTACAATTTCATTAGTAGAGCCCTGAAGTTATAATACTTCAACTACCATTCCTGAAAACAGGAAATCTCCTTTATGAATAAGTATACACTGTGTCCCTGGAGAATAATATCAGCCATTTTGTTGATGACCAATACAAAGAGTCTAAGTCTCAGGATACTACCCTGTGGAACGCCTTGCTCTCTATACTTCATACTTAATATTCGCAGATTTGATGTTTCTTTGACGCGGAGTCCTCATGCATACAGGATACCGTGCAAACTGACTTAATGGCAGTAAAACGCTTGTGTCTGGAGTCACATTGAGCTGGAGAATTGCAAATGTTTTAAATGCCCTTTCTTCTATAATCTTTTCCATAAGTGATTATGGAATGGGCTGGTAACTGGACATAGAACCAAGGCGTTTCAGATATAACAATAAGCATCTATCTATTGGTGTTTCAGGTAGATTGCAGACTGTGGACTGTGAGCAGGTAACAGTTCAACAAGGAGCCATGTCACGATGACAAGGAATAGCACAAAAATTTTTAATTTTATGATAATAATTAGTATAAACCAGAAAGTGATGAAACACCAGTATGATAGAGAATCTTATTAAAAAACGACATGATAGTGAAAAAGTAAAAGTATGACAGTGAACTGCCATATTAATAATAAATGGAAACAGAAATACGACAGAGATGAATATAACACCAAGAGAGAAATTATGATAATGACTTCACAGCATGATGAAAACTTATCGACTCATCAGGGAAAACTTATGGGATGATTTTCATGAGCCTGTTTGGGCAGGTTGGCCATAGGCCAGGCGTAATAAACTGGTCCTTGGTCCCTGGCCAAATTTCTCTTGAAAGATTCATGGAACATTTTTATTACAGTGTTTTGTGTAACTGGACTAACAGGAAAAGTAGAGAATGTGGGGAGCTAAGTTAGGATTGTATAATAATAATAATAATAATAATAATAATAATAATAATAATAATAATAATAATAATAATAATAATAGCTTAGTTGGGTTTATAGAATAATAACAATAATAATGATAGTAATAATAATAATTTTTGCCTAATCATTTTGCTTACAAATAAGGAATAACTTTTACATCACGCAAACTCTTTCACTAGTCACTGCACAGTCACTTCAATATACCCAGTCTACAGTGTATCATCTGCATCGCCAATCACTGTACACACTATTCAAGACCTATTATCTTATTATCTTATCCTTCAACGTTGCTCCCACGTTTAAAATCCATTTCTGACGTCTTGCATCACTAAGATAGATAGCTTTATAGACATAACACTCTCTTATGTCCATTCTTACACCCAACCAGTCACTCTCCTACTTGAATATTCTCTAACTTAGCTTCAGACTACTATATTCAGGATGAACTTAGCAGCATGCAGGTCCCTTTATAGAATTTCACCAGCATTACGTCAGACACTCTCGACCACAATGCATCTTTCCCTCTGTCTGTCGCAGACTTTCATATTGATCCTAAACCCTTTGGGAACGAGACATCAAAAGCCGCGATAATTTATGATGATTTTTGATGGCCCCGGTGTCAAATTATAGGCAAATTCGCCTCAGTTTTATGACCTGAGATACTGGGTTGTTTTCTTCAACATCTCTCTCTCTCTCTGTCTCTCTTTGTTCTCTCTCTCTCTCTCTCTCTCTTTCTTTCTTCGACATTTTCTCTCTCCTCTCTCACTGGGTTGTTTTCCTCTACATTTCTCTCTCTCTCTCTCTCTCTCTCTCTCTCTCTCTCTCTCTCTCTCTCTCTCTCTGGGTTGAGACATTTCTCTCTCTCTCTCTCTCTGGGTTGGTTTCTTCGACATTTCTCTCTCTCTCTCTCTCTCTCTCTCTCTCTCTCTCTCTCTCTCTCTCTCTCTCTCTCCTTCCTTAACTGCCCAAATTCAACTGAGATCATTCAAGACTTCAATCGAATGGTACAGACGCTTTCCCCTTCCACGATGTGAAACCTCCTAGATATTTTTAAAAAGTTTTTTATCTTTTCTTATAAACTAGACACATTCGTTCCATAATTATCACATTCCATCATTCAGAGATGCGATATGTTTGATGGAGGAAAACGAAGACAAATTAACAGACAAAGACCTGAGATTGATGAACTTAACCTAACCTGTCTTTACTGAGGATTTAGTCCATTTCGCATCATCGGTGTCAGTATAACTTACCTTAGGAAACATTAGGCCTAAGAATATCCCCATTTTTCTTATTGCTTTTCGATTTTATTTTTATTTTTTCGTTCTCCTTTTCTTATTCTTCATCTGTTATCTTTTAGATGCGTATTTATTAGCAATCTTTTATGCTTATCTGTGTGAAATTATTAATATTTATTTCATAATTTTAATCTGTCATTTACGCATTTCTGTTTTGCCGGTTTAGTTGAATATTTTGTCTGTGATAATCACCATAGTTTTTTTTATATTTTTAATATCTTTATTGCTATCTATTTTTGCCTATTTATTTATTCATCTATACCCTTATTTAATGTTAATTTATTTATTTAATCGTCTGCAATGGACATAGTTTTTCATAGGTAATGTTCTTAAAGTGTTCGTATATATATTTATATTTGTGACATTTCTCATTTATTTATTTAAACATGCAATTTTTATGTATATTTTTTAATAGCCTCTAATGCCCGAAATTTTCCATTGGTACTTTTCTTCAAGTATTCGTATATTTATTAACATCTTCATTTGCGACGTATATTTATATATTTATTCCATTTTATATCTCTTGTATATTCCCCTTTGTAAACTCTCTAACAATTCGTTGGCTGATGTTTTGTTTCATAAAAAAAAAACCGGGAAACGGAATGAGGAAAAAAAAGAGTGACGGCACAAGTTCATTTCGGCCGAGAGGTTAGAACTGAGAATGTTTTTTTTTTTTTCTTTTTTCCGTTTTTTCCCTTTTTTTCCTGGAAGCCGAGATAGTACCCAGCCTTTTTTTTTTTTTTTAGCTGTGTCTTTCTTCCCCTTTTTTTCTTAAAGGAACTTGTTCTTCCAGGAGCATGTTGCTCGTCGTTGGCAGCGCTCCGCTGTGTTCCGGGAGAATTTGCTAGCGCCGGGACTTTGTGTGTGTGTGTGTGTGTGTGTGTGTGTGTGTGCATGTTTTTTTTTATTTAATGTATATGTGGTTTTGTGTTTTTGTCTGTAATGTGTATTAGTGTGTAGGTTCTTGTGTTTAATTATGATGTGTATTTGTGTGCGTACACATATACGAAAGCTCTCTTTATACACATATATATGTATACATATTCATGTAATATATATATATATATATATATATATATATATATATATATATATACTCTCTTTTATATACTAGAGAGAGAGAGAGAGAGAGAGAGAGAGGGAGAAGAGAAAGAGAAAGAGTAATATTCTACTTTCATCATTATAAAATGAACATATGAATAAATGTGTTTTTACTGTCTATATATATATATATATATATATATATATATATATATATTATATATATATATATATATATATATATATATATATATATATATATAACTAATATATATATATATATATATATATATATTATAAAGTGTGCTAATGTTTTGCAATAGTTTGAGCATTGCTTGTATGTTTGACAACTATGCCTCTCTGTGCTAGGCGTGTTTTTTATCTGCAGAAGTACCGAGACGGCCAAGATTAAAATTAATCATTACGTAAGGATCGCGGCTGCCGAAATTTAAAGGACTCCATATTAACGTGACAGGCAGAAGGATTTTTCTGAAATACATTTCGGACATTAGCAATGCTGTAGTTTACGAGTTCAAGTATTCTTAGTTTACTGATTTGACAGTGTGTGATTCACTTTGTGAGCAATTATATATATATATATATATATATATATATATATATATATATATATATATATATATATATATATATATATATATATATATATATATATAGAGAGAGATAGGTACACGTACGCGATGTAGATACACTCTTGGAATAAATTCAAATAGTTGGCATATACATTTATCAATATGAAATCCTGATTTGATATTTCTCTGATGTTAAATCAGTAAAATTACTTGTTACTCCTCCGTTAAATTTCTGTTAATGTTGATCTTCCCTGAGATTAGCCACGACTTGAAGTTAACTTTGTCTTATAATTAAACTTGAAAATAATTGCGTAATTTTACTGGACACCTTCACAGATTCAATTTCAGGTTAAGAAATCTCTCGATTTCTGTACATACGCCCTTGTGGCAGTGGATGGACGTTCAAACGAGCGTATATCCATATGTATATTGTTGAAGAATCTCATTTTTGCGTATTAGCGTATATTACATACGCATATCTATACTCTTCGAAGACGTAAATATACCTTTGTAATCTAACTTGTATACTCATACGGGCTTGCATGTGATTATATATATATATATATATATTTGTGTGAGTGTGTGTGTGTGTGTGTGTGTGCGTGAATGCGTATGATTGCGTATTTTACGCTGTTCTATAGCAACACACAAGTCAGTAGATGACGTATTTTCGTTGGCGAATACATGCACAGCAGCGTATGTGAAATCTCTCACTTTAAAGCGGAAGTGTAGAGAGAGAGAGAGAGAGAGAGAGAGAGAGAGAGAGAGTGAGTGAGTTTGTGACCCAGAAACAGAAAGGTTTAGATTTATGACGAGCTAAAAGGGTTCATTATAAGAGGATAAGAGGAGTGAAATCAACAATTGAATGGCTGTTGGAAGACGTTTTTGAAATCTAGTATTTCTTTTACTTTTTTTTGCCTTTTAAAAGAACGATTTGAAATAGTTGAGGAATAGAACCAGTCGCAAAGGGTTAAAATTGATAAGTGACAGTCTTATCCCTACGCCCCTCTTCCCCAACGCGGTGACCTTAAAATGGGTTTAGAATTTCTTAAGTGTTTTCGTTTTAATCCAGTCTGGATTTTGGTGTACGGAAATGGCGGATATTTCCAACGCTGTTATGTTTCTTTAATTCATCTTTTATCTCTTACTCCCTCCCCATTTCTCCCTTACACACACACACACACACATCCCTATCATCCTCTCTCGCCTAGTTGTTGCAGTGTGCAACTTGGAAAGGGAATTGCTGGTTGTTTGGCGGGAGGAGGTTAGGACGTTGGGGTGGGGATCCCTGGGGGACTGTCCGCTCGGAGGGACATCAGGCCCAATATTGATCTGAACTCCCCCTCCCCCTCCCCAAGTCCAAGCAGCAGAGTTGCCAAAACGCTTCCGCCGCTGGTGCCGCCGCCGCCTTGCTTTCCAGCGGCGTCCTGGAAAGCCTCGTTCCAGTTATTCGTGTTGTTTATATCTATTAAAAATACCCCTGGACGGTAATCCAGAGAATTGCATGATATCCATTTTGCATTTCGCAGGACAGGGCGATTTCGTCGGGGTTATCGTACATCTCGCATCGTCGCGCTATTTCCAGACTGCTAAAGCCATCCTGCCAGATATACGACGACGGTCTCGCCTGCATTGGCCATTTGCGTGTGTTTATCCGTTATTTGTCCATCTTTTTTTCCCGGTATATCTTCTATAGATCTGTGCCCGAAACGTTACTTGAAGTAACGGTACGTAACTCGTCGTAATTTCGACGTCACATTGAGAAATGAACGAGGATGCCGCTGTAGGATAACGCCAAATAATTCATGGGGTCCTGGAAGCTAGCACACGCCAGCATAACCTCCTCCAGTCTCCAGTAGTCGTCTTCTTGCCCCGAAATTTCAACCTGTTGTTGTGAGGACACACAGCTGGCGATGCGACCATGTCAAGTTCATACGGGGAGATTTAATAGAGGAGGCTTATAAAAAGAGGGCTGGGTCTAGGGGTGGGTGTCAAAAGAGCAAAGAGAATGCGAGGGAAGGAAAGTGCGTCCGGCGCCAAAGTCAGTTGCATCTCGCTAACTGGGTTCTCTTCTCGCGGTTTTTGAAGGCCATGCAATGATGAGTAGGCTCCTTTGCGTAAATTCAAGATTACCGGTCGTATTTTAAGCTATTCTGACGTACGTAAAGCAGCTATAATGCATAGATTCTTTTATATCACGTAATACTTGCCTGGGAGGCTTGTAGCATTTCCTGTAACAAACACTAGGCCTATAACCTAACGGTCCTAACCCAACCCAACCTCAGCACCCCATCACAGTTCCGCGCAGGCATTATTGTCGTTGTCGTCTTCAGCGTAGTAAAAAGTATTTTGTGACTGTTATCTATAAAAATTAATCCCTAACCTACACAATTTTGCAAGCAAGATGGCGGAATTGCACCGCTCAGTTGCTTTAAAGCATCGTGTTGCGTCTTAAAGTCAACCTTTTGAATTATTCAGAAGCAAATGACAGTATCCATAGGTATTCCTTTTGATGCTTGCGTAGGCTTTTTAGCGCGGTTGGTGTTCCCAGCTGAAGGTGAATTCGTAAGTGAGAGAGAGAGAGAGAGAGAGAGAGAGAGTGAGAGAGAGAGAGAGAGAGAGAGAGATTAAGTATGTCTTTTTACAGATTACATGCAAGGAACATAATCACATTTCTTTAACCGAGTCTTTTGAAATACAATTGAATTATGACGATTGTTTTAGTTGTTAAAATATATTCGTTCGATAAATACAGATGAAATTGATAGACTGCATTTATTAGCATATTAAGCTTTCAACACGATTGATGGTGTAAGAAAAAGCAATTGAAAAAATAACAAAATAATAAGAAAAATTGTTGTAAAACTACCTTCAGATCTTGTCCACTTAACAGATCGCATGATATAGTAATACATGCATACACTGTGCAAGTCAAGAGCGGACGAACATAAATAATCCTTTAAAACTAGAGAAATTATTAATGGGAAGTTTTCTTGCGTAACACAACCCATGGTGAGTCGAGAATTAAAACCTTCCTCTCCACGAACCTCGGAAAAAGGATAACTCCCATCCTCATCCCGGCCATGAAAGGGATTGCATATTCACATACTCCCATGGCTAGAGAATTTAACAGGTAGATGTTATGCAGTGAGTCACTTTGAAAATGATGATATTCCTTTGTTATTGAGATACCTAAGTATGACTAGATACCAAGACTCATTAGTTTTAAGAAATTCGGGCTCATTTGAAATATGTTTATTACTGATTTTAGGGAGTATAACCATTCATCTGTGCATGTGTTTGAGAGAGAGAGAGAGAGAGAGAGAGAGAGAGAGAGAGAGAGAGAGAGAGAGAGAGAGTCACAGTAATTCAACTTTTATTTGAATTATAGAAAGCTTGCTAAAGATTATACAAAAAGGTGAGTATAAAATCATTATTAGTGTGAAAAGCAACAAAACTCTGAATTCAAACTAATTTATATTCATGCATTTTGAATATGAATAGTGCACAGAGAAAATGAATGATAACATTATGAAAATTCACAAAT
>NC_089771.1:25142883-25190383 GCF_040412425.1 Macrobrachium rosenbergii | reverse complement strand
AGGAGACGAAATCTTCGGCAAAATAAAGAGAAGTGAGAGACAAGGAGCGCCATGAATAATGGATTCTGGCGGGTGGCGTATTTGACGTTTCATTTGACACACGAGGACCCTCTGCTTGAAGAATAAGAAGAAGAAAAAGAGGAGGAGGAGGAGGAAGTTCGTGGTGCCACAGTGATGATAACCTAATGTTTATCTTCTCCGTGAGGCACTGGGAAAGTAGGGGGTCAAGTGATTCGGAGAATTTGGTAGATTCCTGCTATGTAGGACCGTGTGTTCTTCCACCTTTTGTGTTTACATTGTGAAGCCTCTTGCAGACTGTTTCTCTTGTGTTTCATCCTTTTTCTTTTTTATCTTTTGCCAGCTTTTGCCAATTTACATAAATTATTTTGAAAAATGAAACATTATTTAGTTAAGTATTTTAGGTACCTAAATGCAAGTATATATCACCTTTAGAAAATAATAAAAAAAAACATTAATTAGCGAAGGATTTTGTATACCTTAATCCCACTGGAAAACAGAATCACGTAGAGATTTCCATGTCTTCACGGTATAGAGAGAGAAAAAAACCCCACTTGCCTCTACAATCTGCTAACCAGTATGACGTTTATAGAAAGTGACCAATTCCTTCCCCTCGCGAGGCTGCCCTTACACCCAAGCAAACACCAGGTCACGCCACCCGTACTGATATGTTGTCACACGGGTTAACATGAGCAAATTGGGGCGCAGAGGTAGCGTGATTCCTGACAATATTCCTAATATTCCTGCTATTCCTGTTGTTATGCCGAAGAAGAAGAATAAGGACTGGAATATGAATGGAATTTGATCTACACAAGTGTCGTAATCAATCGAGTCTTGTTTGTTGTGATTGCCGCATAATTCATGGGCTTAGACTCGACGAATGCTTTGCGGTTTACCGTTAAAAGAGAGAGAGAGAGAGAGAGAGAGAGAGAGAGAGAGAGAGAGAGAGAGAGAGAGAGAGAGAGAGAGAGAGATTCTTTATCTAAATCGTGATCTTTGGAATTTTATCCTGTGAAGGTGAAAAAATAATTGAAGATGAACCCAAGGTTTCTTATTTTATATTTGGTATCCAAAAATAATATATATATATATATATATATATATATATATATATATATATATATATATATATATATATATCCATATATCCATTGTCTTGCTGTAGCACTAAGCCGTGAAATGAGCACGTGGTAGCTAGTCACCTGCTGTGCATTAGAACCAGCAGTGGAAAGGGCATTACTGAAACCCCCAAAAATATTTAGATTTAGGGGCCAAAACTTATCAAGAGAAAAGGTATATAGTAAATACAACATTCACCCAAAGGAAATTAGGTAGGATAGGGGTATACTTACGTTGACCTGGATTCGAACCCATGCCCTTTTTAGGGTTGTCACAAGGGGAGACACTGATAGAAAAACTCGGTCACTAAGAATTTATTGTGGTTTTGATGTAGATGGTGCGGTCGAATTAGGTCACTTAAATCTTAAATTAACCTTATGAATTCATGCTGAAATTCTGAAGTGTGTCATTGACATCACACCTGATAGGAAAGAAGGTGTATGGTGACAAAATACGCACACATACATACGTACACACACACATATATATATACAAATACAAACTTAAATGTATTGGCAGATAAATATAGTTCATTACTTGGCTTTATTGAAATATCAGCAAAAATTTGAAAATTATTAATGGCAAGTGTAATTGTAAACTGACACCCTAAATCTCCAATTATACAAGCACAATATATCATATGAGTTCACCTTATATATCACAAATATTAATCACCCGATTTCTTCGAACGTAACAAGAACATTGATGTACTGTACGATTGCTTGCCAACAAGAGTGGTATTAATCCTAGTACCTCGCATATTAAGTTACAAAATATGACACCGATTGATTTTTGCTTAGAACTGATTTATCATTTCTTCGCCTTGTTCGGTTATTGATTACCCAACAATATAGGTCAGTGGTATTTCTTTCTGGTCTTTTGTCAAAGCTATAATTTCTCAGTTATTGGCTTGTGATTTAACACTGCCGGAAGTCGGGGCCGTTTGCATCGATTGCGTAATCTACTAACAAATTCATCTTGATGTAACGGTGCCATTACTTTCATTTACAACAGAATGGAAGAACGGATTAAGATAAAATATGATACTTATATTTATAGTAGCGTTAGTGGTCTGATATTTTGAGAAATATGCTCTCGGAGACTCCGAAAAACTTAGAGGTAGTGAGCGCTTATGAAAACATGGGCTTGGTTTGGTTACCTCTTCCCAAATTTTAAGGTTAGACCTGTAGGCTGACCTTGTAACTTTATGAAGACTGATTTTCCCTTTATACCAACCTCAGGACCGGGTAGAGGAACAGGTTATATATGTATATGTATATGTATATATATATATATATATATATATATATATATATATATATATATATATATATATATATATATATATATATATATCACACATTACCACAGGTGAAAAAAAGAAACGGGGTAAGAAACGGTGTGATAATAATGTGTGATAAAATGAATCATATACAAAAAGTGATAATAATCATATATATATATATATATATATATATATATATATATATATAGAGAGAGAGAGAGAGAGAGAGAGAGAGAGAGAGAGAGAGAGAGAGAGAGAGAGAGAGAGAGAGAGAGAGAGAGAGAGAGAGGTTGGCCACCATTCAGCAGTTACATTGTTCATTTATCAGTCCATATAATCCAGCACTGATTAATATTTTATCTCGAAGCTAAATGTTTATCCTAAATATTCATTCAGTAGCTCCACCTATTTCTAAATACACCCCTTATGCTATAATTTCCTTCTTCTTCTTCTTCTTCTTCTTCTTCTTCTTCTTCTTCTTCTTCTTCTTCTTCTTCTTCTTCTTCTTCTTCTTCGATATTTAGAGGAAGAGAAAGCACGGTACATCGGCCCTCAGATCAGAAGCTCCATTGACCTGAGAAACTTTGATAATCTCATGACTTCCGGATTTGCAACTTAACATTTCACGGTCCAAGCCAGTGGTATTTCTGACTGTAGCACTTCCGGCAGGAACGCTACAAATTATTTAGTGTCTTTTAGAAGGTCAGTCATGTAAGTGTACGACTTCATTCCAGTTCATTGCAATTCATTGGTAGTTTTTCATTGCAATTAATTTCCAGTTTTATTCATTGTTAAACTTTCCATGATCGTATTTGGGTCCACTACTGTTAATCCTCGAGATAAGGCAGGTGACTGTTCACCTTTCCCTCCTGGCGAGGCTTTGGAATTTTCTCCCTGCTTCTGTTAACTAATATTAATGTCGTTTCGCCCTTTAATGTGGGAGTCTAACGCAGGTGGGGGGTAGCATTCTAGATCGACTTCTTTTATGCCCTCAGTAGGGATTGGATATAGTGTTGGCCTGGTAAATCACAGGTCAGCGGTTCAGATGTCCAGAAAGGTGGGTTGTCTTTAGAATTAATTTTTATTTAAAATTGGAAGTCGTATAGGGTGCATCATGAACTCCAAATTTTGATACTACTCCGTTCCCTTATGAATGCACATCTGAAAACCCTCGAGATTCATGCGATATTTACTTTCGAGTTTCTACCTGACGTCCACCTTTGTTAAAAATCTGTAGAAATCCTTTTATACTTTGCCGCATTCTAGCCTTACCATATCCTTGTAATGAATTAAGGTCAGCTTTTGGTCACATGTTTCAAAAGCCGAAGATTACGTATCTCTTCCGGGCCATCTTGTGACGCAGTACGGTTTCAGCATTTGACTGTAATTGTTCTTTGAATTGTGTGTTGAATTGAAGATTTTAGTTTCATGAAATGGATTCTGGTTAGTGCAAGATGATGATGAACGCCAGTATCAGCTCTTGTTATTCAATATATATATATATATATATATATATATATATATAATATATATATTATATATTATAATATATATATATATATATTATATATATATATATATATATATATATATATATATATATACACACACAGATATCAGCTCTTTTTATTTAGAACATAATGTATACACAAATATCAGCTCTTGTTATTCAAAATATGTACACAGATATCAGCTCTTGTTATTGAAAATAAGTACACAAATATTGGCTCTTGTTATTATTGAATAAATAAATATACAAATATCAGCTCTTGTTATTCAAAATGTATACATAAACATTAGCTCTTGTTCTTTAGAATAAAATACACAATTATCAGCTCTTGTTATTCAAAATATATACACAAATATCAGCTCTTGTTATTTAAAATAAATGCACAAATATTGGCTCTTGTTAATCAAAGTGAGTACACAAACATTGGCTCTTGTTATTAGAAATACTTAATTTTGAAGGTTCAAATTAAGCATGTCACAAGAGCCCTTTGTATAATTTTATTATATATTTATATCTTCACTTTTTTATCAATGAAATTTTTCATATCCATATGACTCTTCCAAGTAGTTTTCCACATTTCCAAAATATCAGAGTCGACAGAAAGTTTTGCAAAACGCAGACCGCACTTAAAAAAAAGAAGGCAAATGAAAGAATACTCATATCCTTAGAATTCAAAGCCTTTCATACCCAGTCTATAATTTCCTGAATACCCTAAGAAAAAAAGAGAAAGAAACAAACAAATAAACGCAACCCAGCTCTCAACTCTTCTAAGAATTTGTGTCGCGTCAAGCCAGTAGCAGAATCCAATATTGCTTACCCGCCTTGTCGAATACGAACGGAGAGACATACCAATTTTAGCTATTCAAATAACTCTCTCTCTCTCTCTCTCTCTCTCTCTCTCTCTCTCTCTCTCTCTCTCTCTCTCTCTCTGGAATGCCTCTTCTGGAGGCTTTAACAGTGGATAATCTAAACCCGCATGGCGCCGTTTTTCTCAACATAAGAGTTTTTCTTCTTCTGTTGTCCTTCTCTTCCTCTGTTCAGGGTACTCTTGGGATCTTGAAGAAGAAGAAGAAGAAGAAAGAGAAGAAGAAGAAGAAGAAGAAGAAGAAGAAGAAGAAGAAGAAGAAGAAGAAAAAGACGATAAGGAGGAGGAGGAGGAGGAGGAGGAAAGTGGGTTTCATTTAAGTGAATTTGTGGTTTCCCGCAAGGGGAGGCTGGTTATCCTCCTTCCTTTCAGAAGCTGTTTGGCGTCTGAACGATTACTTTCTTCAGTAGGTTTTTATTTCATTTCTGATGGATTATATATATATATATATATATATATATATATATATATATATATATATATATATATATATATATATATATATATATATATATATATTAATTAAATTGTATTCGGTACTGAATACAAGCAAAAACGTGTAGCGAATTTCCTAATAGAAACTAAAACTTACTCTGAATTTCCTGAGAAACTTCATGTATTCTTGTGAATGGGTTGGGATGTATGAAAGTTGTATGATTGCATCATCACACAGTCATACAGAGCTTGTGTTAATATCCTAACTGATTCTAGTTGGGCTCACTGTCTTTTATTATTGTTGGGATTCCAGTTTGCACTTAAACCAGCCAGTCAATTCCCTTTTCCCGCTAATTGTCCGAAAGACGCTGTCTACTGTGCCCAGGGAGTCAGCGGAGACCCAGGTCTAAAGATTACTTTAATCTATAGACCTTGAGCGAAGTAAATTTGTTCCGTTTTTCCATTTGGTGAGCTGCCGTCCGCCGTATTGGGCGGACGGAAAAACACCCACCGCCCTCGTCGTGAGTGAACCAATTAGGGATGAGAATGGAGACAAATTAATGACAAAGAGAGAGAGAGAGAGAGAGAGAGAGAGAGAGAGAGGTGTCAGTTAATGACTCCAATGGCGAACGACTCTGTTCATGGCAGGTCGCACGCTTGCGCGCTAGACGCTTTGATGAGGGAGAACTAATTTTAAGCACATTTTAAAACATGTTTTTTAATCTTGTACTGAAGTTTTAAAGCACGTTGATAATTTTATAATTTCAAGCACTCTTTAAAACGTTTTTTAATCTTATACTTAAGTTTTAAAACACGGCGATGATATGACAACTTCAAGCACTGTTTAAAACGTTTTTTAATCTTATACTTAAGTTTTAAAGCACGCTGATAATTTGATCATTTCAAGAACTTTTTAAAAACGCTTTTTAATCTTAAACTCAAGTTTTAAAACACGTTGATAATTTGATCATTTCAAGCACTTTTTAAAAAGAAATTTATATATTCAAGCATCAAAACCTGTTAATATTTTAAGAAAGGAACCACAAACATTAAAAAGCAATTTTATAAGTATTTTTCAAATTATTATCAAATATTTTCCAAGAGGCTGCATTCTAGGTTTTCGTGGTATCTGTTACCTTGTCTAGGCTAGTTACTCACCCTCCCCTAGAGTGAAGGCTCTTAGGTTTAGGATTGACAAGTTTTCCTTACAGGCCTACAAAATCTTTGTTGTTTTTACTATTTCCGTGAATTTTTAATATGATTTTTGTGATTCATAATAAATTCGATATTTACAACTTGAGAGTTGTACAACAAGCTCCGTATTCCACAGATCATTTTATTCTATAACTTATTTTCTAAAATGAAGGGGTGTTTCATTTTATGTGAAATGAAGACTTATTCCATGTTAGTGAAAAGTAGAATCCAGTAACTTGCCATAATTCACATATTATTAATGTTATTCTTGACAGTTATTTGTAGATTCGATTGTTTCATAGTTTTCGGAGTATAATTGAATCAAAGTTCCCTCTGTTCCTCGTTTTGAAAAGTCATTTGCTTGATCACACATATACTAGTCTCGTGTTATTGATGAATATCTAACTAATATCAATCTATTTTCGTACATGCATTAACGTAAGTGCAATATGATACTGTGTCAATAAATAACTTTATTATCATGTTTGCTTCAACCTGCAACATATTACCGCTATAATTGTTAAACTTGACTAATAATTTATCATCATCCTGATGACAAGAAAGAAATTCCTCACAGCTCTTGCAGAACTCTTGACATTAAATTCTGTGTTAGAAACGCAGAACTGAACTGTCTATCCCAGTACGAATTCACATTTCAGTATTGATTCGACATTAGAGAAAGCAGGTATTTTTGGATGGGTGTAGGAAAATCTAAAGTAAACTTTTTATGCGTTGCTCTATTTTGCTAGAACATGCTCTGGTCCCTTAAGTTTAGCTTTGGTCATAAAAAAAAGCAAGTGTTTCTGGCATAATGACAGCTTTCTTCATTTCTGCATATATTTTTTTTTTTTTTTTTTTTTTTTTTTTTTACCCAGGAGTATGTGCTTGCATGATAAATTCCTTAGGCAGTGAAGGTCCAGGAAGCAAGCTTGGTTACTACGGTATTGTAAGATTTTCCGTCTGTAAACACACACACATACACACACACACACACACACGAGTCTATGTGTGCGCGAGGACGTGTATGTTGTTTCAGTGCCTGTTTATGCAAGTTTGTTTGCGTTCAACAAACTTTAATTATTTGCAACTGATAATTACCACTCTTTTTGATCTGACTGATATAATGTTCAAACATTAAGCAATTTTTTATTTTATTTTACCAGTACTTGAAATCATTAACTAGCGATACTATCACTAATTTTCAATAAGAAAAAATTAAAGATAATAATAACTTCTCCACATCATGTTCGCTCAAGCACTGAAGAATTAAAGTGTCTTCAACAGCACTGCAAATACCATCCATTCTTATAAACCAAATTTATTGCACTTGAGAAATTCAGGCCAAAATACATTAAGAGTCTTGAAAACCGAGCGAAATTTCTACACAGTTCTAAACACAGCGTCCAAACACACTGTTTATTTTCTGTCTAAACACATGTAACAACCCCAAAGGCTCGCGGCGAAGTCTTTTTTTTAATCTGAACATACAAAAACTGAACGAGTATTAAGCATTTTCGTATCAGGGTATTGAACGCGACACTTGGACCGCAATTTTTTAAAACGCTTGTCACTTGCAAGTAAGTTGAGACTGGCCGAATTTGTTCCGAGGACGACGATAAACAAACGGTGTATCTCAGTGATGGCCAGAGGAAGATTTTTCGAGCTGTAAGTGGCCGTGTTTTTAAACCTTGGCAAGGGATTCTTTTCTCTCTCTCTCTCTCTCTCTCTCTCTCTCTCTCTCTCTCTCTCTCTCTCTCTCTCTCTCTCTCTCTCTCTCTCTCTCTCTCAGGAATCCGAGTGACACATGGTTCCCTAATCACTGCCAACTTTATATGTTTGTTTACACGACGTGGTAATTCTTGTCCGTCATTATTATAATGTACACCTTTGTGGGGAAACGTGATGGGGAAATCCTTTTGTATTGCTGATTCTAGAATTAGTTCTTGTCTTTGTTCCTATTTAAGTATTCGGTATTAGTGGTTTGTAAATATTGTATGTTCATTCTTATTTTGTTCGTAAAGTTTTCAGCCAATCTTTCTCCATTCTGTCTTTGAACGATAAGTAATACTTGTAGAAGGTTATTGAATATATACCCTTACTTCAGTGAGTCATCTAAGTGCATTCATTAACTGCCATAAAAATGTTATCTTTATCACAGAATCTTACTGAGCGAAAGAGAATAATTTGCTTTGCACGGTAATAAATTAAAGTTATTTTGCCATGTTCTTACTCGTTCAGATATGATTTCTTCGTACTCATCCAAGTTGGTTTATTGTCTGACAAATCATTTTCCACGTTAGCTCCGGTGTTTGAAGTCTACATTTTCCAAATAGTTCAGTCTACTATTTTACGATTTCAGGATTATATTCAAGTGTCCAAGTACCTATTTTTTTTTCCTTTGAAAGTGCAACTTGATAAACACATTTCTAAGAATTGCTTGTTGAGGAAAACTAGCCATAAAACTTGACAAAACTCAATATACACTTCCTGTTTCACCGATACTTTATCATAAAAAGGTTTCAAGAAACAAAATATAGGATGTAACAGTAATGGAATGTTATTTTAAAAAATAAATTAGTAATACGAGGTCACTTGTCTCAAGATTCCATCATGTGGCTTAGTGATTGTTCTGCATTGATTACCTGAATAGCTAGACCTGTTGCATCATTTGCATTTGTTTTCCTATTTTCCAGGAAGCAAAACGCCTCTGGAAAGTAAATTTCTCTTTTATGGACGAGGTCACTGTATTCAGTTGAAGTTCACTTTTTATTTTTTCCACTTGTTGACGAATATATGTGTCATCTCTAATGACTCTCCAATAGATGAAATACCAAGGAAACGCAAAACAATTCTGAAATAACTGACGTCATTCTAAAAGTCAGTGTAATGAGGTTCGTTACATTGTTTTCTTATCACACTATGGCACTGAACTAATGTTAACAGATCTGTACGAGCAAAAGGTTATCAGAAATCTGTATCAGGAAGTCTTGATTAGATACTAGCTTACAGGTAAAGATGATTAATACTTTTACTTGACACGGAGGTTTGAATGAATGGAGACTGAAGGTTAAATTGAGAAGAGGGAGGAAGTAATCAAACTTTGCCAATATCACGATGCACTTTGTGTATAATTACAAAGTTTTTGAAGTAAGTTTTCAATGACGTTAAAAACTGCATGCAGAGTGGCAAGGGCAGTCTAATTCGAATTATAAAAGGGGTCCAAATTGAATAGAATTATTGAATAACCTATGATGAGGTTTCCAGGTTCAGATAATCTTTGGAATTATATGTATCCTACGGTGGCAAAAATAGGTCAAGAGGAAGTTAATGTAAGTGTGCTTTGACAACCTGTCCCAGCAGCAATTAAGGGAACAACTCTTCTGGCCCACCAATACTGAAGAACCACTCGTCCTTATCCGCTGGCCAGAGTGCAGAGGTTCACATAAGGACTTTTGGCCCTTTTAACAAATTACCAATCTTAGGGACTTTCTCGAAGCAAAGGCCCATACTGGCACAAATTTGGCTTTATCTAAACCAACCACCATAAAAGGAAGAAATTTGGAAATTATTTTGGTCAGCCAATCCAAGGATAATCAAAAGAATCACTCTGGCCAACTAGCACAGCCAGAAACAAAGATCACTTGGGTCTAAAGGCATTCAGAAAATTGCACAATCACTGTACCCACCACTTGGAAGGAGCAGCATAATCACTGTGGCTTATGAGTACAGGAAGAAGCACGGGAATCCCTGTCTTCCGCAAGAATAATTACTTTGGCCCACGGCGCAGGAGGAACACAATTACCATTTTGATAAGCCAACATAGCGTGAAGCATGAGAACCACTGTGGCCCACCAGAACAGGAAGAAACACGACAATCACTGTGGCCAACCAGTACAGGAAGAAACGCAACAATGCCCAATGTCCCGTCAGCATATAGTGAAGCATAATGATCCCTATGGCCTACCAACATAAGAAGGAACACGAGAATCACTGCAGCCTACAAACATAAGGAGAAACAAGCCAATCATTATGGTCCAGATGCACAGAAAGAAATACAAGAATCACTTTGGGCCCCATGCACAAGTAGAAACATGAGAATCTCAGGGGCCAGCCAGATCAGGAATAATAGCAGCAGCACTGTAATCCCCTGGCACCAGAAGAAACATGACAAACACCATGGCTCCACCAGTACAGTTGAACCTTCATCCAAATAGGAATATATTGGCAACTACAATGTCATTTAAAGGTCAGTGTTCAGTCAAACCTCATCCTTAGTCTGTGCAAAGTAAAGGACGTGGCATAGCTTGGCGGAGGTGTTCTCTGTACCAAGTGCTCCAGTTAAGTTTTTTTTTTAATCTTTTGTCTGAACTGTTCTCTACATGTTAACAATACAGTAAGTTCTTGGTGAAGGGTGACAGAAGTGCTGCATCTGTTGTCAAATTTTTTAAGTAGAGATAAATGCAAGACAATGAAGGAGAGTAGAAGTTCTAGTCGATTTAAAAGAAAATTCATGTATCTGCTGATGTTTGTTAGCCAAAAACTGTTTTTGATCATGTATGCAAAATTGAGGGTTATTTGGCTTATATCTCCCATGTCTGTTGTATATGCATAGACTGTGTGGAAAAAGGAAGCATTTAGATACATTAGTCTGATGCACTGTGTACGTAGGGCACTTTATGTGAGATTTTATTGAAATGAGTTTTTAATTCTATGTCATTGTACAGTACATTTCGCTGTTTAATATTAAAGTCAATAAGATTGTGAGTTGCGTAGATTTATGCGGGCACTGCAGTACCATTTATAGTGCCATGGATTTTTTTATAATTAGGATAAAAAAATTATCACACTTAAAAATTAAATAGCAGGACAAATGGAAAGCTAGTGTTCGTCTCGTTGTGAAACTTGATAAAGTTTACGCTGAAAGTTTTCGTCTTTTGCTTAGAAAACGGATTGTGACACAGAGAAATGCTTGATTTTATGATAAACAATTACAATTTTCCTAGTAGTATCAGTTGTTATGTGGTTGCTTTGGGCAAGCGGCTTTACTTTAGATTTATAATGTTACATTATTCTTGCTATGAGAATCTTAACATATATTGTAAACCCCAGACGTTTCGAAATAAAGAAAAGTAGAGTTTTCCTACAGGCGACGGCTGGCGTACCATGACCACTATTTTCATTTACCGAATCCGTTCCCCGGCATCTACCCCCACCGTGTTTTGGGTACGAATGGACTGTGCAAATCTTTGTTTCCAATCTCAGTCAATTTGCCTAATCGAGAGAAATGACCGCCCTCAGTCAAGGCCGAGGATTGCGGAGTGCAGGAGACCAGCGTCCCTTTATTATCCTTCCCAGAAATTGATATTGAATATTGAACACCCACCAGACTAACCGTCTCATTCATGCGCCGGTCCTCCGCGGGACGCCCCTGGACGCTGAGGGCACCAACGTGGTCCGCCCCGGGGATTTAGGGCCGTGGGAGGTGGGGGAGTAGGAAGAGAAGCGGGGAGGGTTAGGGGATTCACTAGGGTTCGTTTCCAAAGCTAGGTCATCTGAGATTGAGGCACTGGTCTATTTTCTATTTTTTTTTCTTTTTGTAGTTTTAACTGTAAGTAGGAGTTTGCCTACACAAAGATGTTGTTTTATAAAATATTTAGAATTAAAACCACGTTGGTTGTTCAAGTGGCATTTTAATAATAATAATAATAATAATAATAATAATAATAACGACGACGACAACTTCAGTATAAATGTAGGGACACGCAACACTGAATTCTCGCAGAGAGTTACAATAATGAATAATGTTATCGTGGAATAAAAAAAATCGAAACTCGGTGACAGAGATCTGAACATTTGTGGCGTAATGATTCTCGAATTCATCTTGTGGATTATTAAGAACTCGTCAGGATATTATAGCCGAAGAAGAACGTAAGTAGTGAGAATACCTGATAAATACATTATGAATGGTTTTTGCAGAGAGAGAGAGAGAGAGAGAGAGAGAGAGAGAGCATTTTCGAAGTATTCAGATAAATGTGAATTCCCCACGTTTTTTTTTTTTTTTTTTTTTTTTTTGCTCATTCCTCTGTGCTTCCCCTTAACGGAATAAAGAAACTCCTGATATAAACTTAACAGAGGTTCGACTTGTGTTGTTGATATGTTAACGTTATTGATTTCCTAAATATTTATAGTTTTCTTTAGCTAATTATGACAGACCAGTTTTGTTTTACTAAGCAAGGATTCACTAGAAGACCTGAAGAATGCCAATTTTAATTTCAACCGTATTTAGTGAATAGATGGCGCAATGAATCCCACCGTACGTCTGATTTTCCTCAAGCGGAGAGGTTTCCTCACAAGTGCAAGCGTTAGAGAGAGAGAGAGAGAGAGAGAGAGAGAGAGAGAGAGAGAGAGAGAGAGAGAGAGAGGCCACTTTAAATGCATGGCTGTTGTCCCACCGTGAATGGAAATGCAAGCTTTAATCCGTTCTGCACCAAAGAAATTGCGATGGTTTAGTATTTTGGGATATCAAAAGTTTTCAGTATTGCTGCGCAGTAGACGGTCATTATTTTACAGACATTATTTTACGTTATTTTACATGTTTTTAAGCATTACATTTGGCGTTAATTGACGATAATCAACCAAATTATAACAGGCATTTACGCATTAGATTTCTTAATTAAAAACGTGTTTACACACAAATACACATATATATATATATATATATATATATATATATATATATATATATATATATATATATATATATATATATATATATATATATATTATATATATATAATAACCTATTATGGTTCCTGCCACCCTAATGGACAGCCCTGTGAGAGCTAAATAAATTAGCTCAGTGGTCTGGTTAATCTACTTAATGATAATATTGCCACTCTACTCAAACCCTAAAGTGAATTCGATATTAATCTGTTTTTTGTTGCTTAATATATGAAAGTATGAAAATCATTATAACATGCTTCATAATGAGTGTGCGGGGAAAGTGTGTTAGATAGTGCATTAGTTCAGCTCATGGTCTTAGTGTTATAAATAAAAATAACATACTAAGGAGCTGGGGCATAAAAGAAAATCGAGAATGAAATATTCAATTCCCTGTTTCAAGAGTATAAATAAAGCCACATGAGATCTCTGTAACTTCTCTGACGCACATCACAGTATTTTCATGTCCCTCAAGATAAATATAGCGAATTTTTGGAGGGTCCAGCGGCCGAATGGCTGCAATTATGAAACATACCAGGCATAAGTCACGGCATCTGGGGAGGGTCAGGCTGCGTGGGGTCACTTCGAATGGCCTAGGAGGATTCGTTGCATGAATTTCATGCGTTCGATAAATCAGGTCATATATACATTTGGGTCTTCAACTGGAGGGTCTCGGCCGCTGGTGGGCGTTTTAATATCAAGAGCTGTGCCTTCACCGAGGGATGTTTTGGTCATTGATTGATTTATTTCTTGTAATCTAGCGCAGCACAAATGTATTGGTTTAACTTTGTAAGATGGGTTATTTTGCGGATATGTACCAACTGATTCTGGACATGTAGACTTTCAGTGATTGCGAAATATTTGTTTCCTTGGACTACCTATGATTACATAAACTACAGAAGAGTTAATTTTTTTATATAAATCAACAATTTTTTACTTTTTGTGATTACATTAAATTATCTCCGCTAATAGAATCATTTTCATGACCACAGTTCACACATTTATCAATGCATTTTGTGACTTATGCACTCCATTCACACAGAAAATAACACTGACGAATAACATTCTAGCGATGCCATCAAGGACCTTCACTGAGCCATTAATATTCATGATAGCTCACAAACTGGCCTCCACCGGCGGATTTCATTTTCGTGATTGCATCAAGCCATACCTTCGCAGGCGTGGAACCAACGAACCAACCATTCATCAGGAAAGCCAATCGCTAAACGAACTCTATCTTTGCAGCAGCGGGTAGCAGGAGCAGCCTTGTGTGTGTGTGTGTATGTCTGTCTTATCAGAAGAACAGCAACAACAACGTGGGCTGGCCAACAATGTACCGGTCAATTACGGTAATGGATGACGTTATCCGGAGTTTATTTTGTCCGCATCGGAAGAAAAGGAAGCGGCAAATTGTTTTTGCGGGCAACCGCAGGATAGTGCCATTAACTAACTAACTAGGGATTTTTATTTTGAGCAATTCTTAGGTGCTTAATGAAAGGAATACAGTGCTAAGTTTTACGTGTGCAAGCGTATTGGGATTGGATATGTATTGGCTAATTTCTTTTTCCCCATTGTGTCAGGAATTGGAACTCGAATATAGTTAGGCCAATGGCCAATAGCTGGGACCTATAAGGTCATTCACCGCTGAAAGGAATTTAACAGCAAGAACGTTTGAAAGGTGTAACAGCAGGGAAACCTCGCAGTTGCACAATGAAAGAACTGTTAGGAGAGGGTGGAAAGTGAGATGAAAGAAAGAGAATATGAACGGAGGTAGAGTAAATGGAATGAAAGATGTAGCTAGGGGCCAAAGGGACACTGCAAAGAACCTTAAATAATGCCTACAGTGCACCACGTTAGGTTCACTGACGGCACTAGCCTCCTACGGGGCCCCATTGTTTAAGGTTATGTTATGACCTGCCACGGTATTAATATTTAATTTTAGATTTTCAAGTTGTGTACAACTCGTCCCTCTCAATGTCCCATTTCTCAATATTTTATTTCTTGAGGTAAAAGCTGAAATTCCAGGTAGTTTTTCACCTTGTTGTTTGATTGGAAAGTAAGTGGACTATTGCCTCTTAATAAAGCTTGATGTGTATGTGTGTGTACAAAACAAATTAATATATATCTCGTTTTCTGAATTTGCAGATCCTGTTGCCAAAATGAATTAAAGAAAATTTACAGCTTCTCTCAGTAAGTATTGTACATTTAAGCATTTTATTTTCTGTAATACATAAACATTGTATAGTTTCCAATAATGCTTTTCCCTTATACAAGGTGATTATTTAAAAAACAAGAGTGGCCACAACTACATCTATCTTATCTTACAACTGCTGCAGCATGGTTGCACTCCTGAGCACAAAAGTCTCACCTCAGCTTATAAATATCATACCTCCTTTCGTGCGCACACACTGCACCACTCACCTGCATTTATGCTCTCAGTCCAACACTTTGTAGGTCTTCCTCTCCTTACATTTAAGACTAAGGAATTTGCAAAGGTCCTGCTGCCTTCATTACTTCTCTAGTTGTGTGATTTTCTACTCTTGCTGGCTTTCACAGACCCTTTTAACTTTCTCCTTTTGCAAAAACTAAACATCTTTCACTAGTCTGTGCTGCTTTTCTTCACTCTCATTAAAGAACAGTGTCATCTGAAACCATCAAGAAATGTTCTGATAAAAAAAAGATATTAATGTGTGAGGTTTCACTCTTAATCAAGACCCCCTTTTAACACTAAACCTGGCCTTCTAATTAATGAAGTTAAGAAACATTGGCCAGGCCAGCACTTTAATTGGTGACTACATGAGAATCGAACCTCCTTTTCATTCTCCAAGTCAAAGGCAATTCAGCTTGCCATTGATCATGTCCCCTCTTTGACTAAGATTCTCTGTCTTGTTCCCTGAGAGTTACTTTACTCTCTTTTTGGTAGAGACACAGTCTTAATCATTTACCACAGTGATAAAAGAAGTTCCTCCTTCATGTAAGGTGCCCACGCAGCACCTGTCTGGCAGCGTCCTTCCAATTTCACGTAAAAGTCAGTGGGACCAGTCGATCTAATGCTCTTATGCAGCTTAGACAAAATAAGAGAAAGAATTTGAATAAAAGAAGAGGGACGAAGAATTGGGTCTAGTACTGACAGAAGCAGTAGTCCAGTCTCGTGAAAGAGGACAGATTTTGCGAATTATGAAAACAGAAGCAGGTAGAACAATTACCAGGCCTCAAGAACAACATGAAAGCAGCAGTTATTGGAAGGATCAATATGAGATTTTCTTGTCTTTTTGAAAGAGGAAGCTGCCTGACAGGTGTGACGTGGCCGCCTCAGTGGAGGAGGAACACAGGGTCCAAGTTGAAGTAAACTTTCTCTTCTGTACTTTATAGCCCTGGAATTCTGTCTGTGCTTCTGTATTTCCTGATTGCTGCCATTGTTCTGTAACAAAAGGTGAGTCTGTATCTTCCTTTGGTGTTAGAGTGCTCTGGTTTCCTTTTGTTTGTTTTCTTTCTTTCTAAAGTCTGAGCTCGTTAAGGGCATTACTGTAGTTTAGTTGCTGGATTGAGTTTCACATCAAAGAAAATACTATTCAGTTTGATCAGCCATCAATTAAGTTACTTTCGTGTCATTACCATCTGTTATTCGTGATAAATTAGGACATGGAAAATTAGATCTCTCTTCCTATAGTTGTTTGCAGCATCCCTTCTGCCGTAGCTGGACCCACTTCTTAGCCGTTCTACTTTACCTCTGTTACTGCTTCTATTTCCTCCATCTTGCTCTCCAACCACTCCAACTCCTTTCTTTTAACTGTCATCTGCACTAAGTGGCTGGAAGTCCCCAGTGCTTGGCTTTGTAGCTTAATTTTCATAAATCAAATCAGCATGTCTCACAGCTTGGTTAAAGAAGTTTGAGCCAAATCTTGCTCCGTTACTGTTTAAATCCAATATAGTTCTATTACATTTTTATCCCAGTTGTAAAGGAAGTCCCACTTCACAGAAATGCGTCTTACCGTTAAGTTTGCCTCAATATGCTTTCTGTCTGCACAAACTCTTCACTGCTTTATCCATTAACTTACAAACCCTCATTACAAATTAGACTTTACTGGTTCAGTTACTAGTTGTGGTGTATCAATAACATCCACATAATTTATCAGAGGCAGCTTGTTTGTTCAACCATGGTGTGAGTATTTCAAAACGAGTACTACAGCTACCAGAGTATTTCAGTCATTTCAAAATGTAAATTCTTATGTATACAGTACTGGTTCACTGGCTGTGAGTACCTTTCTCCTTTGATATATCTTGGAAAGTTAATGTTATCCACGTACTGTAATTTGTCAAAAGTAGCTTGTGTAGCCAATGTGCATACTTCATACTAACCATGATGTGTATACTTCATACTGAGTTCTGGAAGTACAGATCACTACAGCGATTTTAAAATGCACATTGAATCACATACTGCCCTTTAAAGCTTGGTGGTTCTAACTTTCTACCCCAGGGACTGGTTTAAATAATTTTTTGTCCAAGTTAGTGGACAAGCCATTTTAGTTTTCACTAACAGTAGTTCAAAGTTGATGTGGTTTTATGCGAGGGAATATCAGACTCTTAGTCAACCAAAAATTTTATTTGCATTCAGTTTTTACAACGTTTGTTAAAATTATTCACAGGTACAACACGTCATAAATAGGGTAGGTTACGAGTTTTATTTTATTCAATTAGGGAATATAATTTTAGGGAAACTTCTTATTATGGTACATATGGTACATACAACTCTTCAAATGATTATGTTTACATCTGGTCAATTACTTACACAATTCAACAGTAGTAAAATAGGTATAGTATGGGTATCTAATTTGCTAATTGTACATTATAAATATCTAAAACTTAAAAGTAATCTTTACAAAGTTCAACAATACAACCTGTCGGGAGTGATATCATCAACAGAAAAATACACTGGGAATGATAGTGACAATATTCAATAACTAAGCACCATATCTTCTATTCTATAATACTGCTAGTAATACAAAGGTCCCCACTGATTTGTGAATTCCTAACGCTAGGAGAGCAAACACCCACCCTTGGCACTAACTTGGAATGCATTTTGACATAACCTAAAATGAGGTTTTGTTTGTAGGCACTGTGTTCACTATAATTAGAAGAGTATTCAAGTATAGAATGAAAGAAAATTGCAAAATAGAGTAGAACAACAAAATTATTTAAGAGGGAACAACTAACTTGTTAACCATGAATTAATGGTAACCTAAGAAACTGGCCAGACATATGTAGTTAGTTACAAAGGCAATTCTGGTACTATCTACTCATAACAAAATGGTATTGAGGTGAATGGTAAAATAGGAGATTTAGATTCTATTTCAATAGCTGTTGCTAGACATTTACTAGATGCTTCCAACTGGTCGAGGCTCACCATGACTTCTCCCAGAGTTTGCCTGAAAATACAACCAAAAATAATTATTATTCAGTCACTGCACTTTATATTAAATCACCATAGAATAAAGTACACTTAAACATCTCCAGTACATTATACTGACCACTGGATAATATGGGAATAAGTTTGCAAAATATAATACTGACCACTGGATAATGTGGAAATAAGTTTACAAAATATAAAATGTTAGTAGCAGTTAAATTTAGAATTCCTGTTGAACTTAGTTATGAATCTAAAACTTTCTATTGTTTAATTTTGATTAGATGATTTATGGTAATAATGTTACCATTAATTTTATTTATTAATTTCAGCTATTATTATTCAATTCATAATTTGCCTAAAACTGCATCAGTATTATCCTCATCATCTGATATTCTGGAAAACTGTGGATGAACTTTTATTAAAGCATGAGAAATTTTAAGCATCATCATAAAATAATTGTTGTCGAGATATTTAAGTTGGTGTGTAACACCTTGGACAAACTAAGTGATATTGGTTTTCAGTAGAAACAAAAGCTGTGAAAAATCTTAAAACATAGTATGTTATATTCCCAAAATGTGTGTGAGATTTGTCATAAGTCTTCATGAAATTAAACAAAAATGAAGTTAGTATCATGCCATTTGCCTTTGTGCATTGTGGCAGTATCCAGTGAATGAAAAGCAAACAATTTTACTCAGTCCTCAGGATGAACCCTACATTTTGGCAATGCATCAAGTGGAAAGACATGCAATGCAATTGATGTACTGCTGTTTATATGGGCTGGACACCCAAGGAACAGATGTCCCACAAAAGTACTACTTTGCATGGTTGTCAAAATAAAGGCCACTGTCACTACATTGTCAGTTTCCTCCACAGAATACTGCAGCTGTTTCAAAACATTCAGCCAAGGTCGTTGCATTCAATGGTCTTAGGAGTATCTTCAGAAATATTTTGTCAACACCCCTATGACCATACATTTAATACTACGTTGAAGTAAAGACGAATGCTGTTGCAGATGTTTTACAGTGTTCCTGACTCCATGGATTTAAACTGACCAACAGCAGTAGAAGTTATGTTTTTCTATGAAAATGCATGGTGTGTATGAAAGCGTCAAACTCTGTGCGTTGCAGGAAGCTTCTGGAACCGGACTTGTTGATGGAACTCAGTATTAACTTTAAGATTGCTTTGATGGGAAAAAATCAATTACTTCAGATTACTGAAGAAAAATTGTATGATACATGCTTCAATATTGCTGCCAGTTAATATGAGGTCAAGATATATTTTCTAAAGAACAGGTAATAATTGTGTAAGTCAATACTATACAGGGTGTCTCAGGAGCAGCATAGTCATTGACCCAAGTGATCCTCCATGGTGTGCACAAAGTCACTGAAGCACTATAGGGCATTCTCCCCCATTTACAATAGTGAAAAAGGCACTAGGAAAGAATACTGGTTACAATCAACAGAACTGCACAACAAGATGCATACTTTGTAGTAAATACACAAATGGCAAGTATTACCAACGTTATTATGTATAAAACACACTAAGTCATCTAAAATGTAAATATTACCAAACACACATGTTCAAAAGACTGAAAATATTCCCATTTTAAAGAATCATAAGAAGGAAGTATACCCGCTTGTAGACATGTTCTGTTAAATAGATTGGCTACATCGTTCAGGTTATTTTACATACTAAGTCTTCTCACCCTTAGTTTAATTCTGTTCTCTTCTACATTAATATTGGACAATAGTTGACCATTCCCATTTTAAAGAATCTCATAAGAAGGCAGTATACCCGCTTGTAGACATGTTCTGTTAAATAGATTGGCTACATCGTTCAGGTTATTTTACATACTAAGTCTTCTCATCCAACGTTTAATTCTGTTCTCTTCTACATTAATATTGGACAATAGTTGACCAATGTTTGTACTCTGGTAGAAAGAAATGCAATAGCAGTGTATGCACAGCAAATAGAATAAAAGGAACAGGGAAGTGAAATGAAATGTGGGGATGATCCCCACATTTCACCAGCAAGGGGCTTCTGGCAGAAGTCAAATTCCCATTCTGGTGTTTTCTAGTCGTCAACATTTCAACCAACTCGACAATCACTATCAAGACAGGTGAGACAAAGCTAACAACAAGGATACTGGTAGGCAGTATAATAATTAGGGCCAGCATTGCAGACAGGAGCAGTGCTGATTTCTCATTTGTTGCTTAGAGATTAGTGTGTTTGATCAAAGTCCTCTCCCAGACATCGATGGTTGCACCCATCCCCTTGTGTGCGTTTTGGAGAATGAAGAGGAGGGGTGGCACTGGGATGGTACTGGATGGAGGTCCTGATTAGCTCACTTGCCAGGCACAGGAATGCTGGTGGGCAGCAACCTTCATGCTGATGTTAGGAGGAAAAGTCTCCTATGTTATATCATGCTATGGGCTTAGCCGTCCTGATGTGTAGGGGTTCTAGGAAATGTAGGCAGTTAAGGTCAATTGCATAGTCAATGATTTCAATATCAGAAATGTCATTTCTTTTTAACTTGGTTTCATGAGCAGTCCTTTTGTGATTGTAGATGGTGCTCTCCTGAGCATAGCAGTAGAACTCCTGAACATGCCAGGAGATCCTCTTGGAGAAGCTCATGGTGGTCATTGCTAATGTGGACATGGCATTTGTATAAGTAGACCACATTCTTCATCACCAGGCAGCTAGTCTTCGTATTCTTGTAGTGCTGTATGTAACAAGTTTGATCTTTTATCTGGTTCATCTTGGCTGTTATTACCCTCAATGATGGGCCTGTGAGTGAGTTTGTCTTCTTTATACTTATGAAATATATCCTTATAGAAGATCATGATGTCTTTAGGGGTGCCAGGGTGAGGTTTGTGATGGTACTGTTAATCCACAGCTCTTCTAATGCATTTGTTGACATCAGGATTTTTACGTCCAGTGTTGACAAAAACCTGGGCATAAGAACCTGTGCAACACACGCTAGCTCTGCATATGTGTCCTCCCAGGAAGAGCAGTGTAAGAGGGCTCTTCTGATGAAGGTGCTGATAGAAGACCACTTGTGTATCGTAAGGACCTCACTCTCTCCAATAAGGCAATTCAAAGTTGCTCCTGCTGCTCAACGAGGATAGCAAGGGAGAGGAGGCAATGATCACAGCTGTTTTTGTCCATTACTGAGATAGCTGGGTGTGGAAAACGTGTCTCGGGTGATGATTTCAGGCTAGAGGACAGTATGGTATTAAGCCTCTCAGCAACCTGGTAAGTCAGGGCGGGTATCCGACTGATAACGGGTTGTAAAGAATTGTCTTACTTGTCTTCACATTGGCTTACATGTAGGTAAGACCATGGTCGCCCATAATTGCCAGCGGGAATCTGCAGTCAGTGGTTCAAGGTCAGTGACTCCTCGTGAGAAGGGCAGCCATTTTACAGATGTAAAAAGTTACATTTTGAATGAAGGATGGCTATGGAACATTATACAGACGATTGTTCCAGTATTCCTAAAGTGCTGATCGATGCTAACTGGCAAAGGAACTAACAAGAAATGATTAAGGTTCACTTAAAAAGAATGTTTCCAAAATAAGGTACCTGATTTATTTAAAGGTCTCCCAAGGTGGGAAATCTACCCTTTGATCCAAAATTTCTAATAATGATCCAATTGTTCTTCTTCAGATTTATAGCAAACCATCTGAAGGCACTGCAACCATAAAGGAGATGAATACATCCACTGTTTACGCGTGAGAGTTGCCCCAAAGCAAAGCTGTGATCTCATTGCTTGCAATTCATACTTGATTACCTTTCGAAGACTGAAATTATATTTGCAACAGACCATCAACCGGTATCTATCTAATTGGGTCCAAAATTAAAGTTGTGTAAACAAAGAATTGACTTAATAATAAATATGTAAAAAATATTAACTTTTTTCTTACTTCCCATTAGAGTTTAGTCCTGTAGGAAGCCATAACAGTCACAATAAATATACTTTTGCAATTAGTTATACAATAGGGTTATTTAAAGAACGCCTTTGTAGGATGCGAGGACATCTATTGCATTAAAATTATGCATTAGGCAAAATCAATTCCGAGACCCATTTCTCAAAAGGTAGAGATTGTCGTCCAAAAACCATTTTGGGACCCATCCAAAATCATGAATAACATCGGAAAATATTCCGTTAAGCACATAATATGCTCATGGAAGAGAGAGAGAGAGAGAGAGAGAGAGAGAGAGAGAGAGAGTCAACTGACGTCAGCAGAAATGATAAGACATATCACAATAAAAAAAAACATCTGTTTAACAAATATTGTCATAAGCTTAAGCTTATGTACACATGCGAAATTCATATTAGAAAACACGCAAAAAAGCAACAACTAAAACAAACAACAGTTATGGCTTAAAATACTTCTGCAGTGGAACTTGCAAGCCTCATTCAGTTTTCATTACTTAGTGTAACTAAAAGAACAATCTTTGTTTTGCTTAACCTAAATACAATTCTTAAAGAAATGTTCACCAGGGTAATACAAACTTGAAATTTCGTTACTCTAGTTCACGCATCTTCAAGTACTTTATAAAAGAGTGTAAACAAAGAGTAAGGTAGACCTTAAAAGGAGCGTAAATAAAGAGTAAGGTAGACCTCAAGAGGAACGTAAATAAAGAGTAAGATAGACCTTACAATGACAATGGAAGGAGATTTTTCTCCATACTGCATTCCATTTTCTCTACGTCCCTTACTGACTTCCTGACTAATTTTCCACCTTTCACCTGAACAACAAACCTCTAATTTTCCACCTTTCACCTGAACAACAAACCTCTAATTTTCCACCTTTCACCTGAACAACAAACCTCTAATTTTCCACCTTTCACCTGAACAATAAACCTCTATACTATACTGTCACAGCACCAACAGCATTTAACAGCAACAACTCACTGCTTGAATTTACCAACAACGACGACGCACACCAAACGCCAGGAAACGGAAAACTAATTGTTACTTCTTCCTCCTTTCGAATGGGGACTAATTAATTCACTTCCTGCCCTTCTCTTCTGCAATCTCGGTTGTACGTATATTGCCCCTACATCTAAGTGGTTCTTAAAGTTCGTGCTACATGGCCCGCTCTGATTTTTCTCTGTAGGAATTATATTCGCAACTGAGCCTCACATGAATAAGGGACAAAATCCATTGCATTAGTTTAAGGTTTGATAATCTGACAACTTCCTTTAACAACAAAAGTTAATGATACAACAGCAGCTACAATAATAATAATAAAAATAATAATATAATAATAATAATAATAATAATAATAATCTCATGAGTCACTAAAATGGTGAAGAAATCCACAATGATGTCAACACACACACACACACACACACACACACACACACACACACACACACACACACACACACACACACACACACACACACACAGTAATATCGCATTTTTTAAAAGTATAAAGTATATTTTTCCTAACATACAAACCGCTTCGCTGAAAGTAACCCCATATAAGTAAAGGAACACGGGTTTGTGTAGGGACAAATATATATGTGTATATACGTGTGTATATATATACATATATATTATATATATATATATATATATATATACACATACATACACTTAATAATAATTACATAATAATTCCCTGTGGAGGATGCATTTGGCAGTGACTGCAGTCCTGGCTTTCTCAGAAGCCCTGCTAAACTAGTTTTTCCGGGAAGTCATCCTCTTTAGAAGATAAGAATTTATCTCGAGCACAACAACAACAGCAGCCAAAATAATAATAAAAAAAATAAAAACCAAAAATTCATCATATATAATCATAACAGACTGAAAAGCTCACACGAGGCAGAGAAATTGAAACTTGTCAACAGCATGTTTACATTCACGGGAAATTGATTATGTTAACGTGCAAACTTTATTTTCACTAACGTCTACTGTCTAATGAAGGCAATATAATCATAATACGTGTAAAATACTGCGCGGGGGCCGATTTTATACTTATAATTTTTTCGCAGTTTAAGCAAATAAACTAATAGCTTTCAAATACAAAGGCAACATCGCCTCGCCAAGCTCATTATTTTCAACACCAATCGCCGCCTGGAGAAAAAAACAATTACTTTTATATTAAGCTCACTGTTCAGTCGTGACCTACTTATGCATTAAGCAAAAAGTTAATCTAATATCAATAAAAAAATATACTCTTTCATATCCAACAGTGATGCGCTCTAAGACGTTACTATATTAAAATTGTTGACTACACAGCCAAAGGAATAAAGTTGTGGCCTGTACAAAATTTGAGTTAAGGCTTAATTTCTTATTCCATAAGAATTATTACTTAGTTTATAATTACATAATACTTAAATTATAATTTTATAACAGCAAAATGAAAGAATTATTTTCAAAATATTCTAATATAAATGTGAATTTTGGACATTTGGCCTAAAACATTATTATTATTTTTATTGTCATAAACATCTCGAGAACACTATCCACTCCTTATGGCTCTCATAACCCCCCCCCCCCCAACATCCCAACCTCCGGCGTTCCAGGTTCCAGACACCCCAAACTACTAATCTCGTTGGTTCTTCCGTTCCATCCCCTCCCCGCCTTTTTCCGGGGAGGGGGATGGTACTCCCCCCCCCCTCCAAACCTTTGAGCGCAGCTCTCGGAAGCACCGGGCAACGCGTTGCCATAGCAACCACCAGGACGCCTCATGACGTCAGCTGCTTAGGAAACATTTTTTAAATGGACCCGTTTTTTTTTCCCCTGCTTCTGCAGCAGCAGTGCTTCCGCATTTTGCTTAAGTGGATTACGTAAACAACTGAAGGAAATTGTGAAAAACTCTGCAATGCCTATGAGGGTTTGTAAGAAAATAGGATACGGTTCTAAGGAAGCAACAATTTACGATTAAATGTGCTACAAAAAACAAAAGCAAATTCTTTCCATTTCTTTTTAACTCGGCAGACAAGAGTTGCTTTGCTATTTGTCTAGAAACTCTGACCGCAGTTTAAAACTGATCATTCACAAACACATTATATCCAACTAACATCCTTAACACCTTGTTAATCAAAAGACCAGCTTCTTCATTCCAGGTTAATCCAAACCAACTCCCATCATGATCCCTGATTACCAAAATGCTCAAACACCTTTGAACCCTCATATTTAGATAAACAAAAGCATCTTTAAACTCTCATTCATGGATAAACAAAAGCAGCACCTTCAAATCAATATGCATCATGATCCCCGGTTAAAGAAAACACCACCTTACCAACTGATTTTGCCAGACATGTAATCACTAAAATTAAATAGCCAGATGAGAAATAAAATAATTTTTATATAGAACGGCAGATTGTTATAAAATTAAATACCAGAAACGGATATGAGGATTGTCGTTAGTGGCAATAACACCTGAAGAAAAAGAAAGACAACGCTGGGTGGAGCCTTTTTAAGAGGTCATGAATAAGAGGTATTAGGAGGATAGTTTGCCTTACGTACCGGAAGTTCATGAATAAATCCACAGTTTTTCAAGTGAAAAGAATAATAAAGGAACTAAGGAGATGGATAACTTCAGGTTATAATGAAATCACTGCAGAGGTTATTTTAGTTGAAACTAAATACATCTTGTATGACTAACTAGACTTCTTTTTTTTTCCAGAAAATGGTGTGAAGAAACAAAGCCTGGCGATTGGGAATTTGAAATCACAGATAAGGTTCCTAGGAAGGTGACCTGCCTGAATATGGTAACTACAGAGTCATCGTCACTCATATCGGTTGGAATGAAAATATTCAGGCTGGAGAAACTGATAAAAAGCTTAGAAACGAACAAGCTAGTTTTAAGAAAAGGAGGAGTTGCGCAGAAAAAATGTTTATAAAAGAAATACTATGAAGTATGGAACTGAAAAATCCCCTGCTGATATCATTTGACAGTGGCCACAGGGCAATGTCATGGAAAGCATTGTGTCACTGTGGCATTCCCATTAAATATGGGAAACTAAACTAAAATTATCCTGGAGTATAGTAGAGGTTAAGTGAAAAGTAAAATTATCCTGGAGTATAGTAGAGGTTGAGTGAAAAGTTGATGAGACCAACGCTCCTTCCTCTTTTATTTTAACTCATTATGTAGCCAATGTAATATACATAATTTAAGTGCTAATCTATTGTTTTTAGTTAACATTTACGTACATAAAAGTACATAAACTGTATAAAATCTATCATAAGAATGATTACACAATAAAACCCAACGAATCACAAGAAAAGGAGTCGACTCATTAGCGCAAGTAAAATATACTTGCTTTACAAAGGCTTATTCACAAAACCACAATGAAATACTGAATACGAAAAGAATGAAAAAAAAAATGATAATATTCGTACTGGTGTTGTTGATGATCGATAAACAGGATGACGACGAAAACAAAAGCAATGCCAACACTCCAACGCTACTTCTCCAATCCAGGTCTCTTGTTCTTATCTGGAATTGGAATGGGAACGGGTCCCTTATTGTTACTAGGCAGGGACCTAGAAAGGTCTACAGATCTCTCTCTCTCTCTCTCTCCCCGTGCCCATATTTGGCACTTCTGGTTTGTTGTCTCTGATTATAGCAGGAAAATTGTTACGTAATCTACAGCTTCCTCGTTTGTTTCAAGAACGATGGTACTTAAGTTTACTAAGTATGAAACTTCCACAATTTATGCACGAAGGCATAAATGATTAATATAATGATAATTCTAAATGTATATGGATACACTGAATCATCTCAAACTAGGACAACTGTGCGGTCAGAATTCATAAAAGCTTACTGTATGAAATACTTGTTAATTAATCACTATTTCAAATATATGTGGCCTGTTACTGTGTTTCCGATGTAACAAATTCGTTAATAACAAGAGAGAATTTCACTGTACCTTACGATATACTCAAATTAATAACTCTACAGAGCCTTTTTAGTAACTGAAATACAAAACGAGTGGTTAGCAGTAAATGTAAATCTTACAACGGATAATTAAATGAAGAGCAAACACAATATAATAAATAAGTGTAGTAATATTCTGGCTTTCCTTTAAACACAGCAGACTGACGCGGATTTACGAATTGACGCCCAAATACTTTATTTCTAGTTTCTAAACCCCCCACCTCATCGTTGGAATCTCGCTATTCGCCTCGGCAAGGTAATACTGCTAAGTTGCGTGACACTGACAGAATCGATAGCAAAAATTATCAGATAGCAGCAACGAAACGACTTTCTTGAAGATGCATTCGACTACAACAATAAAACAGGGGGGATCTATGTTTGACCACCATTACGGTAGTTTGGTTTGCTTGAGAGAAGGGGATTACTCTTCACGAGAGAGAGAGAGAGAGAGAGAGAGAGAGAGAGAGAGAGAGAGAGAGAGAGAGAGAGAGAGAGAGAGAGAGAGAGCCTTTCAAACCCTGACTTCATGAGTCAGAGAGAGGACCTTTCAAACCTTGACTGTTCGCAAGTCAGAGAGAGAGAGAGAGAGAGAGAGAGAGAGAGAGAGCGTTTCCAACCCTGACTGTTCATAAGTCAGAGAGAGAGATAGAACGTTTCAAACCCTGACTGTTCATGAGAGAGAGAGAGAGAGAGAGAGAGAGAGAGAGAAAGAAAACCTTTCAAACCTTGACTGTTCATGAGTCAGAGAGAGAGAGAGAGAGTCCTTTTATATCTCTCATCCCCTCTGGGTACGAGCAGTAAAGACAACGTCTCATGAAATGTCATAATTCCTGGCACTCATTAGGCTCCTGTTTGGCCATGAGATATTTTAACCGGTTCCTTTCGACCAAGGCTTGTTTTCCAGGCGTAACCGAGTCACGCACTATAAAATAACTCTCTCTCTCTCTCTCTCTCTCTCTCTCTCTCTCTCTCTCTCTCTCTCTCTCTCTCTCTCTCTCCTTTAGGCCAAAGCCAGGAACAAGAGCTGGTGGACAAGAGCCAAGGAACGTAATTCAAGGTAGCCATAAAAATACGAGGGAGTCTCGATCAGTCTTTGGGATTGAAAACATCGACGGTGGAGGAAAGAAAACAAAACAAGAAAAGGAAGAAAATTACCATGAAAATGAGAAAACAAAACAGGAAAACGAAGAAAATGACTAAGAAAAGGAATTGAAAACTAAAAGAGAACGAAGAGAATTACCAAGAAAAGGAAAAGAAAATAAAACGAAAATGAAGAAACTGACTAAGAAAGGGAATTGAAAACAAAACAAGAGAACGAAGAAAATGATCAAGAAAGGGAAAAGAAAAGAAAACAATAACACGAAGGAAAGGAAAAGAAAACCCATGAAAGAGATCAAAGAAATGAGTGACGAATAATATACAAAAACATAAGAACTGTCGGTGAACGACGGATAATGTGCAAACGAAACAACAGACACAAGAAGACAATGAAAAACAAACAATAAAGGCGTTTAACATATATATACAGCATTCTAGGACACAGGAATGACTGGAATGGATAATGACATCCTACAAACAGCGGGAATGGTCGTGGACTTCACGCTAAACGTCTATTTTGAGATATACTACCTTACGTCAGGGGAACCGCTCCCCTCCCCCCCCCGAAGAGAAAGCGGGGGTCTTGGAAAATGACATGCATGGAAAAGAAAAAATAAAAAACCTAAGGAATTCTAACCACGCTCTAGTTATCTGGCGTCGGGCTAACGTCTGCTAACTCCCCTTTCATTACATCTTGTATAATTTCCCCCCTTCGTGATCTATAATTTTTCTCCCCACATGGAAGGAATGGAGAGAGAGAGAAGCTTTTATCTCCTCACATGGAAGGAATAGAGGGCGAGAGAAAGAGAGGGTGTTTTTCTCCTCACATGGAAGGAAGAGAGAGAGAGAGGGAGGCTTTTGCTTCTCACAGGGAAGGAATGGAGAGAGAGGGAGAGAATTTTCCTTCTCAATGGTAGGAATGGAGAGAGAAGGAGAGAGAGAGCCATTTCAACATGTCTGGATCCACCCACACCATTTCCGCCACAACCGACCGCTGCCCATAAAAAAAAGAAATTAATAATCTTTCTAAATTCCAATCCTATTTACCTGTCGGGAGCAATATTCTTCTGGCAAGGGCTGGAGAACCTCTCTCTCTCTCTCTCTCTCTCTCTCTCTCTCTCTCTCTCTCTCTCTCTCTCTCTCTCTCTCTCTCTCTCTCAACAGCCCGCCGCCTCTAGGTTCTGAAACTAGCGTATACAACTGTGAAACATCTTTTCTGAAGGACCCCCCAATTGCAAATGTAGAGATACAAGGTCAAAGGTCGCTGCTCGCTCCTCCTCTTCCGTCTTTTGCCTTAGGAGGAACATCTGCTGCTGCTTATCTCTCCGAGTGCCTTTCCAAGCGTCGAGTGGCCTCGCTTCTTTCTTACTCGACTTTAATGACACCGTTCGACATTTCTTTCTGTCGAGTGCGCCACGGACGCTGCGATTTGATGGGATGTTCAGCAAGGATCTGCCTCGACATGTGCTTTTAGCTGTGATGGTATCCTACGAAGGAACTGTGATAATACAATGATGAATGCACAGGACAGGAAACTCTGGTAGAGAATTATGTAAGTAACGAAGCTGACAATGATATAACAGCGAAGATACAGTGAAATTAAACGGCATTCTCAAATGAAAACATTACCTACAGATACACCCTGCCTTTAAAAGAACATACAACGGGAACGTGATTCACGCCGTCTGACGAAGGCAGAAAAAAGATGGCGAGAAAATACAGTACAGATTAAAAAAAAATGAATAAATAACTTGAAAAACAGACTTACTTCACCGACCTTTCCCGAGCTAAAACCTCACGGGGAAGAGAATTAAAAGAAGTTTGATCTAAGGAAAGAGAGAAACACTTGTGAATCGAATCCCAAGACTATTTTGGTTTTTTCCTAATGGCTACGAAACATAAAAAGATATTGGGACAGTTTCTCTATTCCTATCCATCCTCCTAATTCCTATAATCTCTACTTTAGGATTAGGCCCTTTACAGAAATCCCATTCAGAGCGTATGAAAGTGAAACGAGGGTGTTGGAGTGGTTGGACAACAGATGCAAGATCCAGAAAATAAATGTGATGAGAGTGCAATGATCACAGAGGGTGGAGAAATGGGGGGAAGAGTAATTGTTAGAGAGGTCGGACAGGAGTTATAATTGAGCATTACAATTTCATTTTATGTATATTTGATAATTTACCTGATACTTTAGTTAAATTCTACACTTCATGGTCTGAGAAACAAGAGAGAGAGAGAGAGAGAGAGGGGGGGGAAGCTAGTTTCCTAATATATAATTTAGCAAAGTCCTACGCTTCATGATCTAAGAAGCAAACTATGAAAGAGAGAGAGAAGCTATAAATTACTTCTTTACCCAAATAACGATTTCGCTTTAGCCACGGGTGATTTCCCCCATTCAGCTTCTTCCCTATTAAAGCTAATTTTGTATCAAGACCACGAGGCGGAACTGATTACGAGACAGATTGCCCTACAGTGAAATTACCCAGAAAAAAAGAAAGGGTAGAAAGCTACCTGTCCTTGGGAACAAATCTCGACAAACTCTGAAAGAGAACTCTTTCACAGACAATTCTGGCGATGACTTAATTTCTATCTGCTGGAAAATGACACAATTTGTTTTGAAATAGTCTGAAATTTACACGAAAAAGAGAGAGGGAGCAAGCTACCTGTCCCTGGGAACAAATCTCGACAACGTCTGCCCTTGACAATTCTGGTGATGACCTTAATTTCTATGTTGGAAAATAGCAAAATTTATTACGAAACAGTCTAAAATTTACACGAAAAATTATCTCTCCAAAGATAAAGTGATGGAAGCATTAAATAAAGCCTGAATGAATTCAGATCTAATTACAGATTGTGTCGAATCAGGTCTAATTACTGATTTATCTGTCTTTGAAATAATTCACCTGCAAAAAAAAAAAGTCGGATTACAGTTTATCAGGTTTACAGAACTGTTCAGGTAAAATTTGTCGATCTCTAATAATTGCGTATGTTGAACTATAATTACTATCATGCTACTTCCCTATCCGTCACCTGTATTATTATTATTATTTATTAGTATTATTATTATATTAGTTACATAAGCAACAGCATCTACCTTCATTATGAAGAACAAATGAATTTCTAAAGACGGTGGAATAATTCTCCGTTTTGAACGAGCTTACAAGCTCTCTCTCTCTCTCCTCTCTCTCTCTCTCTCTCTCTCTCTCTCTCTCTCTCTCTCTCTCTCGACCCCCCTGAGGGCCTAATCTACTGGAGTGGGAACCATCCAGATCCTGAGTAGGGCACGTAACTGCTTGATATGAGAGAGAGAGAGAGAGATCCCCTCCTTCCTCCCAGAGATAAGATGAAATCATGAGAGAGAGAAACCAAGATGTCTACGTCATGAGTTTTTTTTTTTTTTTTTTTTTCTCAAAAATGTTGCCATGAGATGTTTTTGTTGAAGATCTTCCTCATAACTGACCTCACTATGCTATGCCTAATGGAGGTCGACACTTCTCCTCTTAACTTTTAATGATGGGGAATATTCTTAACATTAAGGAAAAACGTCCTCAGGCTACTACTGGAAGTGAGAGAAATGAGAGATGAATAAAAAGAGTGAAAATGAGACTCAAAAGATTATGAGAGATCAGAAAGGATCACTATACTTACTAAAGATGGATTCTTTCCAAACTGTCTAAATCAAATTTCAATTTCTGTCCCCACCCCGTCCCCCTAAATAGTGGCCCTACCTACTGAGGGAAGAAAGATTATATGGGTAAGGGAACACAAAAGCAAGACAAGGATTCTAGAGTGCACTACAGAGGCTACCAAGGAAAAGCAGAGATGAAGAAGTAAAGCGTAATACAAAGATCAGTTAACATATAGCAGGCAGGCGAGGTGGGGGGCTTTTACGCAAAAGAGTGAGGGAAGAAGGGATGTAGGTAGGGAGGGCGTGGAGAACAAGCAAGGAGAAGGACAGCGTAGGAAAGAGAGAGAGGACAGGCAGAGGGCGAAGGTCAGAGAGAGAGAGAGAGAGAGAGAGTGTGAGTCTCGAGGCTCTTGAATGCGCTGGAAAATTGGAGTGCCCTTTGAACTCCTTCAAAAGAATTCTGAGGTTAGTGAAAGTATTACATCTTCAAGAAAACCCTGGGGGGCCTTCCACGGCCGGGTGGGAAAGAGAGGGAGAGAACGTCTTTCCAGTGAGAAGGAAGAGAAAATAAAAACCCGAGAGAGTGAGAGAGAGAGAGAGAGGCCCAAAATTCATACAAAATCTTGGAATGTACAAAAAGTAAAGAATCGCCCCCAAAAACTGGCAAATTGGAAAGGGCTGTCCTTTTGGTAGGAAGAAAAATAAAAGATGAAAAATTCTTCCTAAAGCTGAAATGGGAAAGGAATACAAGACGCTTTTCTCTCTCTCTCTCTCTCTCTCTCTCTCTCTCTCTCTCTTACTTAGTCTAAAATATATGAAAATCATATAAGGACTTTTTTTTCATTTGGTGCAATATAGTGTTAGCATACTGACTATGATTAAAAGTGAATTAGATATTCAAGAGTACAAAAATGTTTAAAAGTTGCACCAACCATGTAAATATTTTGAATTTAAGTAGTTAAAGCTTCGCTTCCTAAATAGTTTGAGTTGCTGCAATAAGATCATTAAATTCACTGGTAAAAAGGGGAAAACTATTTGGATTCACGTCTCCTGGAATTTCTATTTGTTTCTTGTGTAGCCGAGTGACACATATGAGGAAGATACTTAGTAAATAAAATTCTCAAAAGAAAAAAGAATTTATATAAATTAGAAAAAGGATAGTAAGTAAAGGTTGGAAAGTTAATAAAAAGTCAAATTCATCTTGGCAACCAATTTCGCAAACACTGGAGTATCTGATTTTACAGAGCTGAATTTTAAGCTGTGATCATCAACTAAGACTACTACAAAGAATATTGTTCTTGCAATATGTTTCATTTTATCTTTAAAGTAAGTTTATGAATAGGAACAAGGACCAGTTCTAGGGTCAATCTTAAAACTATGCCAACAAGAAGAGTTAAGAAATTGTCTTGTATTACTTACAGTTTGTAAACCATGCATAAATAAGGAAAAATTGCAACTCTACAAAGTTCCTTACAAACTTTTGCTCCACAATGTGGCAATGCATCACAAATCGCTAATGACTTCAAGGGAAATAAAACTGAGTCAGAAACACTTCAAATGTTAGTGACAAGAAATATTTCTGTAACGCAAAAACGCCAGAGCACTTCAACCATAAATCAATTTGTCCTTTTAAAGCGCAAACGGAATGCCCACTTCACCTTTCCAACGACCTGTCTCTCCATTAACATTTCAAAATGACACAGAATTACTTCATTGATCACAGCAACGTGAAGTGATTTCTCTTGCCATTAACTGAATCCTAATTCTAATCAGCCTTACATAACAAGAATAGTAACACAGCTCACTCTGGTCACGAAACTAATACCACCGTTTCACATTCATTATTTCAATGACCTTTTGAAACAAGTGCTTCTCTATTTTACCGCTTCACATTATTTCAATGACCTTTTAAAGTAAGTGCTTCTCTGTTTTATTGCTTCACATTATTTCAGTGACCTTTTAAAGCAAGTGCTTCTCTATTTTACTGCTTCACATTCTTTATTTCGATGACCTTTTAAAGGAAGTGTTTCTGTTTTATTGCTTCTCTTTCATTCATTTTCATTACTCATGTCCCAACCGATCATGAACTGGATTTTGCAATTTGAACCGTCAATTCTTTGCACAAACATACAAAGAATGCCCGTATATTATAATGCTTTAATCTTGGTTTGATTCAGTTTAAAATTATTGGTGCGAACACCAATGCTTATATATATTAACATGCTTGAATTTTCATTTTAATACGCAAAGCTCAAGAGGTTTCCATTATACACACATGACAGCGAATGAATCTTTACAAAAAACAATAACAAACAAAAGCATGGTCCAGTAAAGTATGAACGAAAATATCAGGAGGTCAACGTTAATAGACAATATGCGAAAAGATCCAGTTAGGGCCTCTACTAAACAACACTTCCTTATCTCTCTCTCTCTCTCTCTCTCTCTCTCTCTCTCTCTCTCTCTCTCTCTCTCTCTCTCAGGGGAGGATTTTTCATCCGCCGCCTATAAAAATAGATAGGAGGTCGTAAGGGCAGGCCGAAAAGTGGATGACTATTTGGCGCGAAACTAAATGGCGGGTTTATTATCCCACCGAATCCCAGAGGGAAGCTCTCCAGTTGCCTGGGATAATTAAAGCTTAATGGAGCGTTCGCAACCTGCTCAACGGGATAAATATTTCATGACTGATGAACGTGGAACGCCATGATGGTGTAAGATGATGATGATGATGATGGGCAGAAACGGGCCCATGATGGAATAAGCAAGAGCTATCGTGATGGGATTATAATAATTTCTTTTGTGACTTTTTCTTATTCTTTTTTTTTTTTAGAAAATGACATAATAATGAATGGCTTTTTTGTACTTTTTTCAAGAAAATAAGTGACGTTTTCTTAAATTTTTGTTGAAGGGTGACATAATAATTAAGGGCCTTTTTTGGACTTGTTTCAAGAAAATAAGTGTGACGTTTTCTTAATTTTGTGTTGAAGATTGCTATAATAATAATGGCATTTGTTTTTACTTGTTTCAAGAAAATACATGACGTTTTCTTCATTTTTTGTTCAAGATTGTCATAATAAATAAGGGTCTTTTTATTTGTTTTTTGAATATAAGAGCAAATACCAATTACAACAAAATAAGCTGGAGAATACATTTTACTTACATAAAAAAAAAATTATCTTGAATTATCTATATTTTTTCCCGTTTCTATTTCACTTTGAGTCCTCTGAAACTCTCGCTCTCTCTCTCTCAATAAAAAAAGTTTTACGTGGTATTTCAAGGTAATCAAAATATGCGTTCATTAAAAAACGTTACATTTTACAGTGTAAAGCCAGACTTTTTAATCTCCCCCCCCTCTCTCTCTCTCTCTCTCTCTCTCTCTCTCTCTCTCTCTCTCTCTCTCTCTCTCTCTCTCTCTCTCCGGGAGTCTTAGCTACAGGGCACTGTGTTGATATTTTCCTACAGACTTAGCATTTGCAAAGCAATAAAACTAGTGATTATGCATTATAGGCAAAAAGTTACAATGACTATTTCGGTAAGAAAATGATTGAGGCAAGATTATATAAACTGAAGTCTAATTAGTCTGATATCGTTTTATTGATAGCAATACAATACTGGGTGATGTTTATGTTACTTTAAGAAAGAAATTTCGCGCCTAGGATCAAATGCTCAGTACAAACTATTTAAGCACAGTAACATATTTGAATAAGAATGCTATATTTCTCTATTGTTATAAAAAATAGGCTGAGAAAAACAAAGCGAAGCAGGCAGAAATTATAATTATAATTATAGAATTATAATTTTATATATATATATATATATATATATATATATATATATATATATATATATATATATATATATATATATATATATATATATATATCTTCATGAAGCTACAAATATCGCTTAATATCAAATTCACGCTGCCTCGGGAATATCTCCGATGGAGAATTATCACCGAAGGGGAATTTATACTGTAAGTGATAAATGGATTGGTACTGCCGGGTCACGAACCCTCGACACAGAACTTATCCAGCAACTCCAGTCAACGCTACCACTGAGCTACACGGTACCAATCCATTTATCACTTATAAATTCCCCTTCGGTGATAATTCTCCATCGGAGATATTCCCGAAGTAGCGTGAATTTGATATTAAGCGACATTTGTAGCTTCATGATTGTATATAAATCACGGTGTGATAAAAATTTCATATATATATATATATATATATATATATATATATATATATATATATATACATATATATATACACACTTTTTCCACAACTGCGTAAATCGGCTGGACTGGCAAAACCACACTTATATACACCTGTGGAGACACTTGGTGATCAAGTTTAATTTTAGACCTGAGGTCGAAGCACTTGCACGACAGATGCAAACATCCTGAGGAGGAATGCCAAATGCACACATACATGATATAGCTCAAATGTCTTCGGCAAATATGTTGGCAAGATTACGGCATTGACCAGACTAAAAAAAAAAAAAAAAATTAATAAGTAAGCGACATAAATGACCTCCATAAAATAATAATAATAATAATAATAATAATATAATAATAATAATCTGTGTAATGAAATTCCACAATTATATAGTAAATATATTACTATGTAAAATAAACTAAAGACTTTCGACCACTTGAACGATGATGATGAGGAACACCTTTCAAGTGTTCGAAAGTCTTTGGTTTATTTTACATAGTAATATATTTACTATATAATTGTGTATTTTGATCACACAGATTATTTTTCACGAAGCTGTGAATCTCTTAACAATAATAATAATTAATAATAAATGCATATAATTTTGCTTATCTTAAAATACCACGTGAAGCTTTTTTTTTATTGAGAGAGAGAGAGAGAGTTATTTTACACTGGAAAATAATAAAATTCGAATAAATCCATATAATTTTGATTATCTTAACATACGACGTGAAGCTTTTTTTTATTGACAGAGAGAGAGAGAGAGAGTTGGTTATTTTACACTGGAAAATAAAAAAAATTCGAATAAATCAATATAATTTTGATTATCTTAACATACGACGTGAAGCTTTTTTTATATTGAGAGAGAGAGAGAGTTATTTTACACTGGAAAATAAAAAAAAATTCGAATAAATCCATATAATTTTGATTATCTTAACATACCACGTGAAGCTTTTTTCATTGAGAGAGAAGAAGAGAAGGGAGGGGGAGGGGGGACGCGGCGCAACTTGGCTCTCCTCCAGGTCAATCGGCGTCTCTGTTATCAGCTGTCATTTCTAAAAAGATATCATTAATCTTCGCGTCCCTCCCCAATCCCCTCCCCCTACGCTGAGACCGGGGGGTCTAATAATCCCCATGCCAAGGAAAGGTAAGAAATTCTCCAAAAAATTCTCTTCTAATGAAAAAGAGACGAAAAATGAAGGAAAAAATGAAAGGATAAACAGTAACACTTGTAATAACGAAAATATTAAATGTACGTTATAATAATAATAATAATAATAATAATAATAATAATAATAATAATAATAATACAGGAACAGATTTGATTATATTGATTGATCCTAAGGATGATTCACTTTTTTTTTTAAAGGAGTGACTCTTAATCTTAAGATACGAAAAGATTTTGAAGTTTAAGGTCATGGGTCACTGAATAGAAAACTGGCAAAGGGTGACTATACAATATGTTTTTTGCCATACACTCAAAATTCATACTTAAGCTGTAGAAGCACAATGCAAAGTTCGTAAAAGTTACCGAGGCCCAATTGATAACACACATCTATGTATCTAATAATAATAATAATAATAATAGTTTATCGACAGTTCTACATCATTAAACAATTGAATGACTGTAATACGTAAAACAAACAGAATTATCAACAGGTATATATTTGCACTCACTGAATAACAGCTTACGTTTGGCAGTTTCACAGTACGAAATTCCCTTACTGACAGAGAGAGAGAGACCCTGTCTTTCAGCACATATATTATTGATCTGTTCAGATGGAGTACCAAGTATCATTATACAATAAAAATAAAAATTGTCGAGAAAAATATATAAGATGATACCATGTGAAGCTTTTTTTTTACTGAGAGAGAGAGAGAGGGGGAAGGTAAGTAGAAAGTCTGATTTTACACTGCAAAATATAATTTTCTCGAATTAATGAATATAATTTTGATTATTATAAAATTGCACGGGAAACACTTCTTTATAGAGAGAGAGAGAGAGAGAGACCGTCGGAATCTGGACATGAGACAAGACCGAACGGTCGGCGCCTCGGTGAAAACAATATTCTTCAACACAAACGTTTTCCGCGAGAGATCCAATCAACCCTTTGTCAACAAGCAATGAGAGAGAGAGAGAGAGAATTTTAGTTTTGCCCATACTGTCAAATCTGAAACATTGTAAAGAAAGGAATGTATAATATTTATGTTCATTAATGAAAGAAAACTGTACCAGCAATGTTCTACAGTCCACCGTGACAGCTTAGATCTTACTACTCGCTACTTCAAGCAAACGAAACTTATTCATTTGGGGCATATCATGCCCATATGCCACAACAGAGCTCTGCTGGGGAATCTAAAACCAATTATTTCAACGTAATAACTCGAGTATAGTATCAGGTAATCCAGATTTTGCACCGAGATTACAGTTTCACGATTTCAAAGTCTATTGATTTTGGAAATAACACTGCTGTCGTCGCAACAGCTGATTACGACCATTATGTCATCCGCAAGATGACATGGAAATCAGTGCATGCATTAGCTTTCAGGTTTACTGAAGGACTTGCGGACCAGTGATGACGACAAGCTTCTGAAGGAATGGTATAGATTCAGTGCCTCAAGGACTCTGCATGGCAAGATTCTGACTGACGAGAACAACGAAGGCTTAGTTAAGGAAGCAAGTGTTTAGATCTCGTGTGTGCTGAGGAGCCTTATGTGTACGTGAGTGTTACGCAACTAATGTTGTGAATGTTGTCTGCTCAGAGGTTTAAACCACGATTCAGCAGTTAATATCTGTGTTGTCTTTTTCCCTGGAGCCAACCACTGTTTTGGGAAATGGCCCATGTCAAAAGAAAAATACACAAATACATTATTAATATATACTTTCATCCATCTCGTGGTCAGGTCAGCAACGTGACCTCGTTCTGATACCCTGGAAGCGGGTCTGAATCCTGCTACCGGGCATCAGAATTACTTCATGTTTCTTGCATTTGGATCTAAGGCTTTGTGGTGACAAGCGTATCCAAAAAGTGGGGAAGAATTCGAGAAGTAAAGAGGGCATTGTGGCTATTAAGACTGCATACGTATCTGGTAAGAAGTGACAAGTAGATTTAATATATGTATAAATAAGGTGTTCGTATTTTAACGAGTACTTAGTAAAAACAAGAACACCTAAGGCTTCGCGATAAGTAAACAACAGGAATATAATAAAATAAAAAGTGCCCAGGAAAAAATAAATAAAAAAGCAACCGTTTCCCTGAGGTTCTGGTCGGCTTCAAAAATACCTTAATCGCGACTCAAAATCCCCCAAATGGCTTCCTGTAATTAGGCAGAAGAAGAAGAGACTCTCTCTCTCTCTCTCTCTCTCTCTCTCTCTCTCTCTCTCTCTCATCAGGATTGGAATGGCAGGAATCGCCGCCATTTCGCCGACGCATATACCGCTCCTGTTGGGCCAATTACGGCAGGAAATTCCTTAGGGAAGGATAGGATCTATCCTTAAGGTCAACTTTCCTTCGCAGTGGTGACAAAGACGCAAGCATCGACCATATAACATTCCGACCTTGTCACTCAGAAGCTGACATTCCTTCAACCTCTGTCGTCATCGCTTTCACGAATTTTAACATAAATATATAGAGGTCCTTTCCAGAGAGAGGGAGAGAGAGAGCACTTGCCTTTCATGCATATATCATTGATATATATCATGATATGTTAAGACGGAGTAAAAAGTATGATTTTACAATGAAAAACATAAAATTCTCGACAAAAAATGGCATCTTAAAATGACAAGTGATGCTTTTTTATTGAGAGAGAGAGAGAGAGAGAGAGAGAGAGAGAGAGAGCTGAACCATGGAGTACCCTTTGCTAATGTGTATAGTGTCTAATTACTAAGCTGCATGGAAACCCTCATTGTAATATTCTTTAGAATATTACAATGACGGAGGGAGGTATACAATTTCAAGAACATTTCTGTAAAAGTGGTTATTCCAGGTTTCCAGAACATCTTGTTTAGACTGAAGACCTTGAGTTTTACGAATATATCAGCATGATTTAAAAGTACGAATTCCGGAACCTATAAAATTTTCAGGTTCGCAGTTTTAAAAACCCTGCAAACGCCTGGAGTTTAGAAGTGTGTTTCGTAAACTGTAATACAATGCAAGATTGTGTGGGAGACACTTCGTACACAAAGTGTCCCCAAAAGAAAATTCTTCTGATAAGCATAAAAGTAATTAGACTCACACACACACACACACACACAGAGAGAGAGAGAGAGAGAATGAAAACGATATTCCTATATTTTATGCATAAAAAAACGATGCGTTTTCCTAATAATCATAATGGCAGACATTCATATCAGTGTTGTAAGAATGAACGACAGCAATTTACGACAAAACTCACTTTTGTGCGCCGTCACGAGCGCGAACCAGCTTTCGTAGGTGTAGCCAAATTACAGCGTCAACCATTTAATGTATTTGCTCTGAAAATCAATTCGCCATTCCCAGCGTATGACCTTGAGAGGAGCCGTTTCTCTGTTGCTAAGTCGGATAGGAAACAGAGCAGCTACAAAGAGGTTCTTGCAAGTAAGAACTTACGAAATTAAGGGGACTTCGTTTTAAGAACCTACAATGAAGGACTGGCTTTCATTTCTCAAGAACTTCAAAGAAAAGGTGCGATTTATTGAAGGGTAAATGAGTAATTTGTTGCTGTAATCATCATCATCGCAAAATAATTACCATTATCTCGAAATTAAGTTACGGTATCATGAATTCAGGTTGAAAAAGTATAAACGCAGGAATGAGTCATCACTGAAAACAACAGTGCCTGTCATAATTCGTCATCTGTTGTGTTGCTACAACACACAAAACGTCTCTCTCTCTCTCTCTCTCTCTCTCTCTCTCTCTCTCTCTCTCTCTCTCTCTCTCTCTCTCTGTATTTGAATGCTACTTCTACTTTTACCAAAGGTTACATTCCTATTTTTTCAACAGCCAAGCCTATCCGAGTCTTCCTCAGAGAGAGAGAGAGAGAGAGAGAATTATGAGCCTTTTAATCACCAAAGGTTGCTTTCCCATTTTTCCACAGCCAAATCTATCTATGCCTTCCAGAGAGAGAGAGAGAGAGAGAATTACGAGCCATTTTACTGTAGCATGAAAAATGACAGGCAAAAGCACATGAAATGTAATTACACGACCGGCCCATCCTGCGACGCAAGAACTGAATGCAGATCAATAGATCAATTGGATGGTATGCTATCATCATCTTCCGCCCTTTAAAGCTATACTACAGGTATACAGCTCTTTCGCAAACACAGGTAAACACACCTTTAACAAAACACTGCTAAACGTATGTAGGTTTACAATGCGCAGACGCAGGGAGATACACTTTTAGCAAAACGCAGACACACGCACACACCTTTAGGACAATGTATGCAGACACATCTTTAGCAGGTAGATACACTTTTAACCAAACTAGGTAAACACACCTTTAACAAAACATAGCTAAACATGTAGATTTACTTGAGCAGACGCAGGTAGATACAGTTTTAACGAAACGCAGGCACACAAATTTAGGACACTCCTTTATCTAAACGCAGGTAGATACACCCTTAGAAAACCAGGTCGAAATACCTATTCCTGGATAAACAGAAGGTTGACACACCTTTAGTCAAATACAGGTAGAAGAATCTTTAGCAAACGCAAGTAGCTGCACTTTTAGCAAACGTAGGTAGAAATACCTTTTTCTAAATAAATAGACGGTTGACGTACCTTTAATCAAATGCAGGTAGAAGTACCATTAGCGAAAAGCTGTTAAACGCACCATCTGCAAAATGTAGGTAAACACACCTTTGCCAAATGCAGGTAGACAAACCTTTAGCAAATGCAGGTCAACACACCTTTAAAAAGTTAGGTAGACAAACCTTTAGAAAATTGCTGGTAGACACACCCTCAGCAAGTTAGGTAGACATACCTTTAGCGAAATGCACGTAGACACCTTGAGAAAAACGTGTATATACACCTGCTGTATAGCATAATGCAGGTAAACTCTCATTTAGCAAATGATATTTCCTCCGCTTTCAGTAAACGTCAGTTGAAACTTAATTGGGACGCCAGTTAATCACGAAATCACCTAACATACACATACTCACAAATATTATTACTATTTGCCAAGAAACTTAATCAATTCTAACACTGTTAAAATGATGACCCATTTCATTTCTGTTATGTAATGTGTAATATTGCATAACACATGAATTTATATACACTCTATTGCGTAAAGAGGTTGAACATATATACGTCAAATCACTGACGTCTCGTTAGGGCCTGCTCTGACAAAGTATTGTATAGAGTGATTCAAGAAACCGAATGAATCAGAATAAGAAATATACGAGCCAGAAAAAAGAATTGTCTCATAAACTGATTCTCTCTCTCTCTCTCTCTCTCTCTCTCTCTCTCTCTCTCTCTCTCTCTCTCTCTCTTTGAAAAACACTTCGGTATTTCTTTTAAAAGTTCCAAATATGTGACAGCCCCAGGCTATGAGCAATTTGTTTCCACAGCCAAGTGGAAACTTTTACCTACGATGAAGCCCCGAAAATTTCCTACAAAACTTGTTCTTACTTTAAAAAATAATCAGATTAATGCACCTGCCATCTGCTTTAAACCTATGCAAAAGGCAGGACTAGGATACAGTCCTAATCCACGCGATTCATCCTTACAATTCTCTTGCTACTAATATGCTCTACCTCCCTTATTAGCTGACCTTTTCAGGAAGAATACAAGAGGCAAGTTCAAGGTCATTTACGGGAGCGAACGTAAAACTCTCTCCTACGCACAAAACTACAAATAAAGTTATTTACTGGGGACCAAGTACCGTCTAGAGCATTGCACAAGGAAAGCCCTTTCCTAATAACTGAATTATGTGGAAAACAATAGATGAAGAGAAATAAATGTACCATAATTTGTAAAATTACCAGGTTATTTATACCAAAAGTAAATTGAATAGAAAACGTTGCAAGGAATAACTGCAGGAATAAGGACTGCCATTTTATAAAGCCTACTAAACAACTTTACAAATAGGTGATTCATAGGCATCTACGCAAAAATGAAAATAAGCCCTTAAATAACTCGCAAAGGTCAATTAAAATTGAGAATTTAATCGGGCGTCCATGCGTGAATTATAGACACCTGAGTTGTGGAGAAACTGTGATCATTTGCCACAGATCACCAACACTTCAACTCACGAACAGGTGACAAAAGAGGACTTGGAATTCCACGCGGCGCAAAACACCAACAAAAACAACACCACCAACAACAAGAGAGCAGATCAGGTTAAAATAAACCTACCCATCAAATGTCAATAGAGGCGGGGGGGGGGAGAAAGGGAGAGAGAGGTGGCCCTCTCATTCATATTTGTTCGTTCGTACATTCCACGAAACCTGTCACCTCTCCTCCTCAATCGGTCTCTCTCTCTCTCTCTCTCTCTCTCTCTCTCTCTCTCTCTCTCTCTCTCTCTCCTCCCTGTTCTGGGCAGGGTCACAAATACATCCCCTTTAAGAACCCCTCCCCCCTCCGTTTTCCACTTTCTTCTCTTTCTCTCTCTCTCTCCCGCCCACCCCCTCCTACCCCAACTCACCTGGGTACAGAGATATACCTCCTCCCCTCCCTCATTCCCACCAAACATTCTTCCTCCCTCTCTCTGCTCTTCTTATCCCTTGCAAATCTCTCTCTCTCTCTCTCTCTCTCTCTCTCTCTCTCTCTCTCTCTCTCTCTCTCTCTCTCTCAGTATGTTCACAGCAGGGCAGTAAGTATATACGCAAATACGAATATTACGCGTACAAAAATATACGGATCTACTCACAATCTGCATGTATAAAAAGTAATTATAAAACACATCTTTCCTCTTTACAAAAGATATATTAATTTGTACCGTAAACAACCCTACCTGTCAAGCTTTACTTTCAAATGAAAACTAATGTTAAACAGGGTACGTTGTCAGGCTATTCAACTATACACCATGTTTCCACAATATATCTCTTTATTTACTTCAATTATACGTCATGTTTCCATAACAGATCTTATTTACAAGTTATCCATTTCAATTATAATTTTAAGAAAAAGCTTTAAGTCGCATACGTATCTTTTAAGGTACACTGACAGCTACCCCTGCGCTTTCTGGATAATAAAAGCTTTCTATCCAAATACGTATTCCACCCCATCCAGAACTTTCCAAGCCTTCCTTTCCTGCTTTCTCCCAAAACTTCCGGTCTCTACACTACTTTTACCAACCTATTGTCCCCCATTTTCTCCACGTGACTAAACCACCTTCAAACACCCGTAATATATTTTTTCATCTTCTTGTTATATTTCTGTATCAATCAAGTTCACCTTTTCAGTCCTTTCAACTCTACATATGGTATACAGGGGGATACAAAAGAAACTGTGCCTATACAATATGTTTTACTTATTCTGGGAGTAACAGAATACCGTCCCTGAAACGTTCTTTTTATTTGGACATAACGTTTTGCAAAATATTATTCGAAAAATAAAAGTCATATGGTTCTTGCGAAAACATCATCTTGCTTTAAATGAGAACTACGGACTCTATAGATTCCTCACGTGGAACTACGGACTCCTTAGATTCCTCACGTGGAACTACGGACTCCATAGATTCTTCACGTGGAACTAAGGACTCCATAGATCTTCTTACGGACTCCATAGATTCCTCACGTGGAACTACGGACTCCATAGATTCTTCACGTGGAACTACGGACTCCATAGATTCTTCACGTGGAACTACGGACTCCATAGATTCTTCACGTGGAACTACGGACTCCATAGATTCTTCACGTGGAACTACGGACTCCATAGATTCTTCACGTGGAACTACGGACTCCATAGATTCTTCACGTGGAACTACGGACTCCATAGATTCTTCACGTGGAACTACGGACTCCATAGATTCCTCACGTGGAACTACGGACTCCTTAGATTCTTCACTGGAACCACGGACTCCATAGATTCTTCACGTGGAACTACGGACTCCATAGATTCCTCACGTGGAACTACGGACTCCATAGATTCCTCACGCGGAACCACGGATTCCTCACGTGGAACTACGGACTCCATAGATTCTTCACGTGGAACCACGGACTCTATAGATTCCTCACGTGGAACTACGGACTCCATAGATTCTTCACGTGGAACTACGGACTCCATAGATTCTTCACGTGGAACTACGGACTCATAGATTCTTCACGGCACTACGGACTCCATAGATTCTTCACGTGGAACCACGGACTCCATAGATTCTTCACGTGGAACTACGGACTCCATAGATTCTTTGGAACTACGGACTCACGTGGAACTACGGACTCCATAGATTCTTCACGTGGAACTACGGACTCCATAGATTCCTCACGTGGAACTACGGACTCCATAGATTCTTCACGTGGAACTACGGACTCCATAGATTCTTCACGTGGAACTACGGACATAGATTCTTCACTACAGACTCCATAGATTCTTCACGTGGAACTACGGACTCCATAGATTCCTCACGTGGAACTACGGACTCCATAGATTCTTCATGTGGAACTACGGACTCCATAGATTCCTCACGTGGAACTATGGACTCCATAGATTCTTCACGTGGAACTACGGACTCCATAGATTCTTCACGTGGAACTACGGACTCCATAGATTCTTCACGTGGAACTATGGACTCCATAGATTCCTCACGTGGAACTAAGGACTCCATAGATTCCTCACGTGGAACCAAGGGACACGTGGAACTACGGATCCCTCACGTGGTGGAACTCACGTGGAAAGGACTCCATAGATTCCTCACGTGGAACTAAGCACTCCATAGATTCCTCACGTGGAACTACGGACTCTATAGATTCCCCACGTGGAACTAAGGACTCCACAGATTTCTTACGTGGAACTAAGGACTCCATAGATTCCTCACGTGGAACTACGGACTCCATAGATTCCCCACGTGGAACTACGGACTCCATAGATTCCCCACGTGGAACTAAGGACTCCACAGATTCCTCACGTGGAACTAAGGACTCCACAGATTCCTCACGTGGAACTAACGTGGAACTACGGACTCCATAGATTTCGTGGAACCACGGACCCATAGATTTCCCACGTGGAACTAAGGACTCCCTAGATACCTCACATGAACAGCTTTAAAGTACAATTTGTTCAGATTAACTCTAAACAAATAATAATTAAACACTCACATACTGACAAAGCAAACGCACCAACTTAAATAAAAAAAAAAAATATCGACCTCAATTACTAGAATGTTAAAACTTCGAGATATCCGTTAACCTAATTAGTTGGCATTCCAAAGTTTGACGAATATTTGATAAAAATAATGCAACCTCCGCTGTGACCTCGAAAACTTATGTATTCACATTAATTACACAGAACTTGACTCACTTATGTTACATTCATGGTTCTCTTCTCATCTTGGTTCGAGACACTGAGGGTCTGTCCGAATCCTGAGAAAGAGTGATGGCTTTGGCTTGGTCAATATGCATCATGATTCTTATTGACTGCATCCCCATTATAACAATGACAGCCTCAGCTTTTTCTGTACATTGTAACCAGATAATAACAACGACAGCTTTAACTTTTTCTGAACATTGTAAGAATGATGGTTGTACTCAAAATAATGGTAATTAATATGACGTATACAATAAAATGAGAAATGTAAAAATATAAGACGTGAAATGTAAAAAAATATATATATAATAATACGCAGCCGGAAGTCACAGTCATAATATTCTCTTCGTAATTTATTAATATATATGACGAGCAACGAGTACTGCGTAGAAACAAGACCGATATGACCTTGGCAATGTATTACTCAGTACATTTCTTATTCAATACATTCTTCATGATTAGGGAACCGTCGCAAACTTCCCGGGCAATTTTGCAATCCATAGCATGTGAGATTCGAAAGACATTCTGTTTTTGTTCTCTTCGTTTAATATTTAATAATATCCAGAACGCTGAAGTGGTTGTAACAATTCGTTGGTATGCATAAAAAGAGAGAGAGAGAGAGAGAGAGAGAGAGAGAGAGAGAGAGAGAGAGAGAG
>NC_089771.1:25137883-25140383 GCF_040412425.1 Macrobrachium rosenbergii | reverse complement strand
AAGAAAAAAGAATAGACTCATATAGCCTGGGGCACCCATCTACAAATATCTCTAAAAAAGAAAGCTCCATTTTTCTACCTCGGGTAGAGAGAGAGAGAGAAGGTTACTTAGTAGTTAGGCAATATCTGAAGCCATTTTTCTACCTCCCAAAGTGTGTGTGAGAGAGAGAGAGAGAGAGAGAGAGAGAGAGAGAGAGAGAGAGAGAGAGAGAGAGAGAGAGAGAGAGGGTTAACTTAGCAGTTAGCCAATATCTGAAGCCGTTATGTATGGGTTTCCCATTATGCAAAGCCAGAGGGTAAACCCAATTCAGACCTAGAGTAACTTTAGGTAGTACCAAACAGATTCATATCACGAGATTTTTTGGGTAATCTCAGCATGGTTGGGGGCTCCTTGCCCGAGCCCAAGAGTCCAGAGCAAGGGCAGGTTGTACCTACATTTATTGATCTCTGCCGTTAGTCAGCGGGGAAAGAACCCCAGCGTTGCACACACACACACACACATTACTAGACGAAGCTCCCTTGCTTTTTCAAGTCTGGGCAAAAAATCCGGGCCCTTCAAGAATGAAAGGAATTTAAGAGATGGTTCGTTTCCCATACACTAACTGTGACATACAAGAAAAATACTGAAATAAACATTATTTTATGTAGGAGGACTGATTAAAATGAACATATATATCCCGAAAGAACAAAAAACTAAAAAAAAAATTCCAGAACTAAAGAATGTCCGACAAACACGAAACAAAGACCAGAAAACCAACAGACAGAGGGGAAAATAAACAACTGGGTCCACGACCCAGAAAAATAAATGCCTTTTCATCCGATCAATCGAGCGAAGGAAAATGACGTTTACATTCCACCCGGGGGAGCGGGGACCCCCCCATTCCTTACCGTATATGGTGGATCAAGTGGCAGCTATTTACGACAGACACAAAAAGTGGAAGAATTACAAGCCTAGAGAATTCTGGAGTGCAACGTATGTGCTAGTTCCAATATTATTAAGGGCTGACTAACCATGAACTCCAGAGCTCAGAAAAGTGATTTATTAAGTTATTATTTTCTGTAAACTATAATTACATCTGTTTTAGTGGTTTGTGTCTTGTATCAATGCACGTAATGTTAATGCAGCCTTGAGAATTACATATGCTTTGAATTTAGATACATTATGCACAAGAGAGTCAACTTTCATCAACACAGCCTGAAGAAGTCTCAATTTTTTCTCCAGGTGTGGCTGTTACGTCATCAAAACAAAACCCTGATGGTATTAGCAATTCTCTTTGCATCTACAGTTATTTCATTAATACTTAAGACGAAGAAACATTTTATAACTCTTAGCAATTCGTGGTCTTTTTAGGCAAAGTGTCGAATATGCATTCTATCAATTTTTTGAGTGATCTGCATCGACGGTGATTTTGTCACGGACTTCCTGTTTCAACTAAGTATCAAATCTCTCTCACTCACCATCCAGGATGTAGAGAGAGAGAGAGAGAGAGAGAGAGAGAGAGAGAGAGAGAGAGAGAGAGAGAGAGAGAGAGAGAGAGAGAGACTTGATACTTTGCTAAAACAGGAAGTCAATGATAGAATCACCGTCGACGCAGACAATTCAAAAATCTGAAAAAAATGCATATTAGACACTGCCAAAAATGGGGAGAATTATCTTTCGAAAGTCAAATCAACTACAAGCTTGAACTGCAGAAACATACACACACACCACATTCAACTCGACCAGAACAAAATATCCCCTTTAGGCCAACAGTTATTTCCCAACTGGCATTTAGCATCAAAAACACTTTGTAGTGCCACCACTACATTATCTATCGGCGACAAAAAGGGCAAAATCAATACGGTAATGGACCCAATGAAAAAGAAAGAAATGCACTGAAAAAATAGAACCCTGTAATATCTAGGTCAACTTACATTTGAGAACGAAAAACCAAAGGAATATATACATGCTCAATTTCCTGTACATCTCTTCATCGTATCATACAGGTTGCACAATGCGTACGTGTGCAAAACACGGTCCATTAGACAGATACAGTAATTCAGAAAAATATTATGAAATGGTTCCAGGGTTCTCTACTTTAGTTTTGTAGGTTAGTTCATGTGGTATATTTCCGGCACTCATTACTCTTGTCTAGAGTGAATCCCATTGAAAATTTTGAACAAGATGTAGATTAGTATATTACTGGCGTATTATTATCAGCTGATTTTTAGAACCAAAAATTGCAAAAATATATAAATGTATATGTGTGTGTTTTAAATGTTAGGAAATGCAGATAAGATCATATAGCAACAAGTTTTAGATAAGAGAAGACTTATCAGAGCATTCTGAGAAGATTTGGTAAAGCGTACAGAGAGCAAACAAAACAACTTGATAAACATGGTCCACAATTGCTTAACCCGGCAAGGAATGGAAAGCAAACAAAAATACAACGCTACAAGATGGAGGACAATGGCGCACTGTGTGAAGGGCGGTTGACGTGCTCTTGGTGAGTCTTCTCTGT
>NC_089771.1:25120383-25135383 GCF_040412425.1 Macrobrachium rosenbergii | reverse complement strand
GGAGGAAATGTTATACTTCAAAATTCGTCTTTTATAAAGGTAAAGAGGCATTTTTCCCTTTGTAGTCTTCTCAATACAAAACCTAATTAAGCAAAGACTCACCTGTCAACTCTCTACAGTTTAGGGCACCTGGCTATAAGGGTACATACCTGTCAAAGAAAGAAAACTTGACTTAATTACCGGAGACTGAGAAATATATTTGTCTAACAATGAATACCTGGCAGAGGAGATAAGTGTGCATTTTATAATATACTTAAGTTAGTTTTCCTTCTTTACTAATTCAATTTTTTTCTTACTTAATTCTATTCAGTTATAAGCTACCGAATAAGTTCAGGTCCTTTCGGTTCGTTCCATGAATAAGTATACTCATGATGAGTAAGAATAATATTGATAAACCGAATAAGAACACTAATGATAAAATGGATCATAATAATTAATACAATGCAAAAACGTGCACATGTTCGGTAAGAAAAAAACCAGTATTGTTCTGGAAGTACACAAATGTTCATTTAATTTCTACCTAGAAAATGATTACAGTGACTCAATTTCACAGCAATATTAAGAATATATTCATTATAAAATCTGCGTGTGTTTCAACTCAATATACCAACAATATAGTACAGTAATTCTTTTCATTCGCATGAGTATAATTCTAAAAAAATGTTCACATTCCCGAACTAAGGTTAAACCGATATAATAACAACTTTAGCTTTTTGTAATGAAAGAATTTACAATTTTCTTACTATTATGATACGTCAAAGGAAAATAAGCCATTTAAGGAAAAAATATTTATTAAAACTGTAATAAAAGAATATATTTTCTTTTATAAAGAAAAATAAAAGTTAAGGAATAAATATTTATTAAAACTGATAAAATAATAGGGAAAAAATATTTATTCAAATTGCAATAAATAAAACTTATTTAAGGAATAAATATTCATGAAAACTGTTATAAAAGAATATGGAAAAATATTTATTAAAACTGTAATAAAAATAAAACTTAAGGAATAAAAATTTATGAAAACTGTAATAAAATACACAATAATTTCTTTTATTATCATACGTCAATGGAAAACGAAAGTTATTTAAGGGATAAATATCTATGAAAACTGACGGAGATTCATGAGTCATATAGATACGATTCACCTCTGTCTCACGGCCAATATTCCGCTTATCTTCATCAGCTGCAGAAGATAAGTGGTATATCAACCTTGCAAACGATATGGAATACTTTCTACTCTATCAACCACATAAAGGAACAGGTTTGTCAATTCTCTTTCTGTCTCTTCCTCTATATCAACTACAGTTTTGCGCCGCAGAACGAAAACAGAAAATACATAGAAAAATAACGAATCTATTTTAATTCAGTTACGCCCTCGATCGATCGATTCTGATACGTGTTGGTAGAAGTAATCAACTGTGACGTCAATTCTCACGCCAGTTGAAAGGAAGGAAGGGAGAGAGAGAGAGAGAGAGATACGTGTTAGTAGAAGTAATCAACTGTGACGTCAATTCTCACACCAGCTGAAAGGGAGAGAGAGAGAGAGAGAGAGATGCAGTCTACCCACAAGATGACCATGGTAGTCTAGATTAACTTATCGATTTATTATTAACATTCTCTGGCGACATCTGGGTTCTGTATCTACTGTATATATTAAGAGCCAGGAAGCGTTATAGTTTCCGTAGCAAGTGGAGTGATTCAGTTATGGATGTTAAAAAATTTTGATTTTTTTAAAACTAATTTTATGAAAAATTTAGAAATAAAAATAAATAATGGTAAGTTACGCTTTATGCAAGTACAAAGTCTATAAGTGCATACTGTAGTTCAAACTTATTGGATAGCTAAAATTAAAAAAACTTTACCTCATACCTCATTTAAAAGCCAGATTAAATAAATAAATAAATGAAAAATTATGACAAGTTATTCTACAAAAAAGTGATTGAAAAATGTCTTAACATTTTTATTATAATTATTCAGAAGATAACCCTATTCATATGAGACAAGCCCGCAGGGACTACAGACTTAAAATTCAAGCTTTCAAAGACTATGGTATTCATTTGAAATAAGTTACAGAAAATAATAGGAAATACAGAAAGAAGAGATCAGTTATCAAAAAAAAAAAAAAAAAAAAAAGATAAGTTACAAATGGATAAACAGACAAAAATATAATTACACTGGTAAAATACAAGGTGAATTTTTTAACTTTTCAGGCTCTATATAACTGAACAACATCTTCCGTAAAGAAATTAGCTTGTAAGATTTCCACAAATAGTACAGAAAATAGGAAAATAAATGAATAAATACAGTCTGGAACAATGTCTTGGTTTCCAGGACAACCCCAACTGTCTGGAAAATCCAATGTTGTCACGAGACACTGGAGCTAATCTCCGTCTCGGGAATATTCTATAGAATTTTACAGACATTTATGAATCTTATACATTTCGAAAGGCTATTTTATATTAAATAATTTTTTCTGTCACTCTATTAAGCTTAAATCTTTCCTCTACCTAGATGCTAGTTTCTTCAAAAAAATTTTCCTTTCATCTTTCTTACGAAATCATTATTCACGTGGGCAAATCACCATCTATACAACTTTCGTAATCTTATTTTAAAAAATCACGGAAGCATGAAGCGATATCAACAAGAGTGACAGGTAGAAAGCAAGCTGACCATATGGGTTGGTAAGTGAGATAGATTTGAGGATGAAGTGTATATGTATACACGCACAAGCACACACGTATACATTTAAGACATATATAAGACATATATATATATATATATATATATATATATATATATATATATATATATATATATATATATATATATATATATATATATATATATATTATATACATATATATATATATATATATTATATACATATATATAATAATAATTATAGCAACTGATATGCAAGTTAATAAAAATATGCAAGTTAATAAAAATTAATATCAATTCCGACATGGCTATAATTTATGTAAATGAACAGATAACGTTAAAAGCACTCTTAATTTGCAACATAAAAATAACTTGAATACATAATACAACAAAATATTATAAGCACAAGTTACTGTACTTAACACCAACAAGTTAAAGAATTACAGAACTTAAAAAAAGACGAACTCGGGCGTGAAAACCACAAGAAAGACCTCAAGTGAAAAAAGTAAATAAGTAAAAAAAAAAAGTTGAAAAACAAAAGCTCAAAAGTAGACAAAAAAAAAAAAAAAAGTAAAACGTCTGAAAGCAGAGACGAATCTCTTTGAAGAGAAGAAGCCTTTTTCGAGGAGGAGGAGGAGGAGGAGGAGGAGGACTCAAAAACAATGCGTTTCTTACATTCGAACTGTTGCCATAATGGCTATGCCTTCTACCTTACCCTACCCTCCCCTCCCCCTCCCCAATCTCTTCATCTCTCCCGACACTCCTGCCTAACCCCCCCTCCCCCCAACTCTAACGCTCATTTTCTCACGACCTCTCTTCAGCGTCTTTCAAAAAGGACTTTCAAAAAGAAATACGGCGGACTTTAAAGAGGAGTAAGACGGACTTGAAAATAAGGTTTAAAAAGGAGTCAGAAGGACTTGAAACAAGACTTCAAAAAGGAGTAAGATGGGCTTCAAAAAGGAGTAAGAAGCACTTGAAAAAGGAGTAAGACGGGCTTTTAAAAAAGGACTTCAAAATAAGGTTTAAAAAGGAGTAAGACGGACTTTAAACAAAGGAACTTTTGAAAGGAGTAAGACGGAGAATTTCCTCTTCATTTTTGTGTCAAATAGAACGCTGCAGTCTGATTTCAAATTTGTGTCTGTTAGAACACTGTTTCAGTTAGAACAATATCTGTCAATTAGAACACTACCGTCTGAGTTCAAATGTGCGTCTGATCTGTCTGTTAGAACACTGTTTCAGTTAGGACACTATATGTCAATTACAACACTACCGTCTTGTGTCAGTTAGAACACTGTGTCAATTAGAACACTACCGTCTGATTTCGAATGTAGGTCTGTTAGAACACTATGTGTCAATTAGAACAATAACGTCTGATTTCAAATGTGTCTCATAGAACACTACCGTCTGATTTCAAATGTGTGTCTCATAGAACACTGTTGCAGTTAGAACACTATGTGTCAATTAGAACACTACCGTCTGATTTCAGATGTGTGTCAGTTAGAACACTGTTTCAGTTAGAACACTATGTGTCAATCAGAACACTACCGTCTGAGTTCAAATGTGTGTCTGTTAGAACACTGTTTCAGTTAGAACACCATGTGTCTATTAGAACACTGCCATCTGATTTCAAATCCGTGACAATTAGCACACTATGTGTCAATTAGAGCACTACCGCCTGATTTCAGATTTGTGTCAGTTAGAACACTGTTTCAGTTAGGACACTACCGTCTGATTTCAAATTCGTGTCAGTTAGAACACCGTCTGTCAATTAGAACACTACAGTCTGATTTCAAATCTGTGTCAGTTAGAACACTGTGTGTCAATCAGAACACTACAGTCTGATTTCAAACCTGCGTCAGTTAGAACACTATGTCAATTATAACGCTACCGTCTGATTTCAAATCTGTGTCAGAACACTGTGTGTAAAATAGAACTCTACAGTCTGATTTCAAATCTGTCTCAGTTAGAAAACACTCTGCCAATTAGAACGCTACCGTCTGATTTCAAATCTGTCTCAGTTAGAACACTGTGTCAATTAGAACACTACAGTCTGATTTAAAATCAGTGTCAGTTAGAACACTCTGTGTCAATTATAACACTACAGTCTGATTTAAAATCTGTGTCAGTTAGAACGCTGTGTGTCAATTAGAACACTACAGTCTGATTTTAAATTCGTGTCAGAAAACTTTGTGTTAATTAGAATACTACAGTCTGATTTAACATTTGTGTCAGTTAGAAAACTATGTGTCAATTAGAACTCAACAGTCTGATTTCAAATGAGTCAGTTAGAACACTGTGTCAATAAGAACACTACCGTCTGATTTCAAGTGTGTCAGTTAGAACACTACCGTCTGATTTCAAATCTTTGTCAGTTAGAACACTATGTGTCAATTAGAACACTACAGTCCGATTTCAAATTCGTGTCAGTTAGAACACTATCATCTGATTTAACATTTGTGACATTTAGAAGACTTCCACAAATGACATCTCAATTCAACTTTGGTTAACCTGACAATAACCTAAGATAATTATTTGAAATTACAGATGTAATCAGTTATTATTGATGTGCTAACTCCTGGGTACGATTAAGATCACTTCCGGCGTCGATATGTATCTTATCATTACCATTCTATCAATCGTATTACATAATCAATTTATCCGTGGAAACAGATGATACTGCTTCACGTTAAGTGAAATTAGCGTGAAATATGACACCTAGAGAACTTAATTATTGAAAGTATTCTTTCATATTTGATAATGAGAAAAAATATTAATATTGGTTAGAGTCCATTGTGATATATAGAAATATATATAATTTATATATATATATATATATATATATATATATATATATATATATACATATATATATATATATATATAGATAGATAGATAGATAGATAGATAGACAGATAGATATAAATGGCTACAAAATCCTATTTAAAGATAAAATACACGCAAAATGAGGAGACGGGCGGCAAAGATTCAATATTTACAAAACCCTGAAATTCTGCAAACATTTACCCTAATTTCTCATTTTTCCAACAAACATCGCCATCTAGTGGCACTGTCTAACAATTCCCTCACAGACAATTTCTTACGAAACGCCAGTCTAACCGGCGCCTACCCTATCGCCGACGATAATATTATCATCGGAAATCAAGGAGTGGCGTATCTGATAAGATAGCGCTGAAATCCCGCCGCTCCGATGAAGACAGAAAACTGACTGTCCGCTAAGTTCTGGGAAAAAGTACTTCAATCTACTACCCGTAAGTGATGAGGGTTCAGTACAAAATGCTCTGAGCAAGATTTTCCTTAATTAGGTGATCGTGTTCAGAGAATTCTGATGCTTATCAATCGCATGTTTGTTGCTCTGCGAAACAACTTAAGCAAGTAAATAATACGCTGAAGTTTCTAAGGAGCAATCGAATTATCTGTGCAGCGTATAATCAAGGCCACCGAAAATAGATCTATCTTTCGGTGGCCTCGGTATAATGCTGTATGAGCCGCGGCCCATGAAACATTAACCAGAGCCCGGTGGTGGACTATTCTATATCGTTGACAGAAGCACGATTAAGGCTGGCTTTAACCTTAAATACAATAAAAACTACTGAGGCTAGAGGGCTGCAATTTGGTATGTTTGATGATTGGAGGGTGGATGATCAACATACCAATTTGCAGTCCTTTAGCCTCAGTAGTTTTTAAGATCTGAGGGCGGACAGAAAAAAGTGCGGACGGACAGACAAAGCCGGCACAATAGTTTTCTTTTCAGAAAACTAAAAAATCATGCTAATAATTTGAATAATGACTGTGCATTTAAGGCCCACATCGTGACCTGTCACCCGGGACAGTAATTTCTTGCGGTTTATTGAAAGTTCATAAACACGATTATGAAAAAAGTGTAAAGGAATATTTACTTTTCATTCCGACGTCAATAAGTGTTAATAAAATTTTTCACCTGCTTCATTATCAATACAACTTATCACGTTACTTGTCAATCCCTGTTAGCTTAAATTATATTTGCAAAATCTCCTTATAATTCTTCCATCTTTCCAATATTAAGATTATTTTTCTATTTATTCATATAAACCACTTTGATCCGAGCTTCGCACAATCCACTTAAACTCTGGAAGTCTTTTCTCTCTTCTGTGTTTTGGGAATTTAATTCTATTCCTCTTTTTCATGAGTTACGTAACCTCCCAGCTGGGGCTACGAAGCCCAAAAACACATTGCGAATCAAGAAAATCAGCTAACAAAATATTTGCTTCAATTTAGCCTCATGAATGATTTGTATTTGCGAATGAGGAAGTAACGTAGAATTAGCTGGTTACATAAAGATACAAAAGATTACGGGGCAGGTAAATATATGCAAATAACTATCAGCATTTTCCCTGCAAGAACTTAGCAGTTATTAAAGACAAGTTCTTTATAAGCAGTTATTAAAGACAAGTTCTTTATAACAATACTATACCACATTAGACGTAAAAAAATTATCAACTTGCGTATAAGACTCCTGCTAATTACTTGAAATTAGTGTCTTTGGCTTTCTGAGAGAGAGAGAGAGAGAGAGAGAGAGAGAGAGAGAGAGAGAGAGAGAGAGAGAATGTTATCCCAAAAGCTCACTCGACTCTAAATCATCAATGATCTTACAGTTTACATATGCGTATAACACACATACATAAACTATAGCTTGCATATCAGTGTAATACACACATGTAAACTGTAAAAAGATACGTAAACTATAGCTTACATATCAAGTGTAAATACACACATGTACACTGTAAAAAGATAAGAGAAAAAATGACGAACTGGCAACCCAATACAAAGACGGGACAAAAAACAAACAATGATTATAGATTCCGCCGAAACTTTTTACAGGCTCGCCAAAGTTTGAATGACATATTCTCAAATTTCCAAGAAGTATTTGTCACGTCACCCGGCTAATTAAAAGTGGCAGCCAGTGGAGAGAGAGAGAGAGAGAGAGAGAGAGAGAGAGAGAGAGAGAGAGAGAGAGATAAGGCAATGGAAGGGAGTTATCGGGGAAGAGAAGAACGCACAAACGCACAAACAACCCTTCTGTCTGAGAGTCACTTGGACGTCAAGGGAACGGAATCTAGATAAGGTTTAATCTTGGCTTCCAGAGGTAAAAGTAAAATTGATAAATTACAGTAATATTGATAAATTACAGTAATATTGATAAATTTTATAGTAATATTGATACATTCTAGCAATCAACGAAAACGATCATAAGAGTACAATTCAGTTAGCAGAGAGAGAGAGAGAGAGAGAGAGAGAGAGAGAGAGAGAGAGAGAGAGAGAGAGAGAGAGAAAAATCATCACACGGTTCAGTTATATAACAGATTAAATTGGCATACTGATGTGACAGAGAGAGAGAGAAATTATCACACGGTCCAATTACATAACAAAGATTACATTGGCACACTGATGTGAGAGAGAGCGAGAGAGAGACTTATCACATATTTCAGTTGACAAAGATTACATACACAACTTTGCTGATAAGCTACAGAGAGAGAGAGAGAGAGAGAGAGAGAGAGAGATTATCACTTGCCATCTTGCTGCCCAGCTCGCTCTCTCTCTCTCTCTCTCTCTCTCTCTCTCTCTCTCTCTCTCTCTCTCATGAGCATCATCCCTTATTCAGCATCTCTTTTCAGACAGCAACCGCCGACATCAGGTCTTCAAGGACCCAGATTTTGATAAAAGGAAATTGATAAAAAAAAAATGATAAAAATATCGAAAAATCTATCTACAGCAGTAAAAAAAAAAAAAAAAAAAGGGGGGGGGAAAGGCTAAAATAGAGAAGGCCTCTGGTTTATAATGAAATTTCTAACTCTGTCGTTTGATTAAAGTAGTTTAAACGACAAAGTGCGAAGTGTAGCGACAATAAAACAGTGGGATAGAAAGAAATATTCCTTTATTTTTTGTACTGAGATCCTATTACTGTAATTCTTTAGTTGGTTTATGAAAGACGTAGGTTCGTTTAACACGCCAAATAACACAAGGATTTATACATATATATGTATACGCGTGTATGTATGTATGTATATATATATATATATATATATATATATATATATATATATATATATATATATATATATATTGTGTTTATATATATCTATATATATACAAATACATTATATATATATACAATAATCAATTCGTCCACCAACGTAAATAGAGCTTTCAAAATGTACATCTTCAAGCTGATAAAAATATGTCAAACATTTAGCGATGTCACTCACACAATAATCTAGAGAACATAGACTCCAAAACACGCTATAGGATAAACAAAAGGAAGTATAAGGCATATCTAATAATAGGAAAAACAATAAAGAGGAAAGAAATTATAAGAACTGTGAAGAATAAGAATCACGGGGTAAGGAGGAAAAAAAAAAAAAAAAAAAAAAAAAAAGCAGTCTGGGGCGTGTGACGTTGTACCCTGAAGTTGAGAGGACGAGACAAAGAACAGACGATTGGAAAAGTTCGTTTCTTCAGGAAGATGGAATCAATGCAGATATGGCCCCAGAGTGTGAGAGGGATTCTCGATACATATGTACACATTCTTGGAATTGGAACTGGAATATAAAATTTAGGCCAAGCAAGCGCTGGGTCCTATATGAAGAGGTCATAGAGAGCTAAAAGGGAAATTGACAGTAAAAAGGTTTCAAAGGCGTCACAGAAGGAAACCCTTTTTTGCAGTTGCACTTCGAAACGATCGTTAGAAGAGGGTGGAAAGCAGGATGGAAGAAAAAAGAATAAGAACGGAGGTGCAGTAAAAGGAATAAATGGGGTTGCAACTAGGGGCCGAAGAGACGCTGCAAAGAACCTCAAGTAATGACTACAGTCCACCACCTGAGGTGCAGTGATGGCACTAGGCGACCCCCTCCCCCCCCAACCGCGGAACTGAATATTTGGGGAGATTTGTTCCTGATTTATACAACCAGTCTATGGGTATGTATGCTGTATAAAATAAATCTACAACTGTATCATAGATCAGGAAGTCTGAAATAAGTGGCAGTTGTGAAGAGCAATTTCAAGAAAAACAGATTTAACCAAAATCTTCAATGGAAGGGTATTCATTTTTAAATTTTATCTGATCAGCATAAACCAACATACGTAAAAATTTGCGCCGAAGTTTCTTCAGCGCATTCGAGTTTTCTGTACAGCCGCCACAGCGTATAATCAAGGCCAACGAAAATAGATCTATCTTTCGGTGGTATCGGTATAATGCTGTATAAGCCGCGGCCCATGAAATTTTAACCACGACACGGTGGTGGCCTATCCTATACCGTTGCCAGAAGCACAATTATGGCTAAATTGAACCTTAAAAAAAACTACTGAGGCTAGAGGGCTGCAATTTGGTATGTTTGATGATTGAAGGATGGATGATCAACTTACCAATTTGCAGCCCTCTAGCCTCAGTAGTTCTTAAGATCCGAGGTCGGACAGAAAAAGTGCAGACAGAAAAAAGTGCGGACGGACAGACAAAGCCAGAGAGAGAGAGAGAGAGAGAGAGAGAGAGAGAGAGAGAGCAATCTTCGATGACATGGTATTAATTTTTAAATTGTATCTCATCAGCATAAACCTACTTAAAAAATACAATGAGAGAGAGAGAGAGAGAGAGACTATTTAACCCTTCATGTTACTTTCCAGTAACCCTTCCAATCCAATGAAAGGGTAACTGGACACTCTCTCTCTCTCTCTCTCTCTCTCTCTCTCTCTCTCTCTCTCTCTCTCACACACACACACACACACACACACACACACACACATTTAACCGCACTTCTGATAAACATGAAATAGAATCAGCAAGAATAACCTTTTCATGGATTATATAGGTTTCAATCTTATCAGTATTTAAACTGACCTAAGTTTGATTATAGAAATAAATGAAGAATAAAGGTAAATAAGGGAAATAAACGTCTGATTATAGAATTAAAGGAAAAATAAAGAAGAAAAATAAAATAAACGTCTGACTGTCGAAATAAATGAAGGAAAGATGAAAAATAAAATAAACTTCCGATTGTCGAAATAAATGAAAAGACAGAAAAGGAAATAAACGTCCGATTATAGAAATAAATGAACGAAAAGATGAAAAATTAAATAAACATCTGATTATAGAAATAAACGAAGGTCAAGGTAAAAAATGAAATAAAAGTCTGATTATAGAAATGAATGAACGAAAAGATGAAAAATTAAATAAACGTCTGACTGCCGAAATAAACGAAGGTCAAGATAAAAAATGAAATAAACGTCTGATTATAGAAAATAAAAGAAGAAAAAGATTTAAAAAACGAAACAAAACAGCAGGAGAGCCCCTTCTGGAAAGATGGAGTGACCAAGGAATGCATGGTGGCATTGGTGCCACTGGTGAACTGTGTCGGAAAAGCAGTGGCCCAGACTGACTTTCAGCGGGGAGGGAGGGTGAGGAAGGGAGATGGGAGGAGGGAGGGGAGGGGAAGGAAGGAGGAAGGAAGGCAGGCAGGCCCTGGTGGTGAAGTTTTTGGACCGTGTCTCTCAGAACCACCTTCCTCGGGATGCCACCCTCTGCCACCCTTGAGATAATGCGGGGCGTTGAAGGACTTGTTGCTCTGCTGGTCTCTCTCTCTCTCTCTCTCTCTCTCTCTCTCTCTCCTCTCTCCTATGCTCGGCCCTCCTCTGAATCCTACGTCCCGGTGGAGGAACAACAGGATGGTCGGTTTCTCTCTCTCTCTCTCTCTCTCTCTCTCTCTCTCTCTCTCTCTCTCTCCCCTACATTCGTTCGGCCCTCCTCTGAATCCTATCTCACGGTAAAGGAACTACAGGATGGGGCCTCTCTCTCTCTCTCTCTCTCTCTTTACAGAATCGCCAGAGTCTGAATACTCTAGTAAGGTGATTTCCTAGGTGCCATATCGATACAGGATAACACGACACGTATAGAGGGTTTTTTCCCCCCGTTTTACAGTCCCACTTTACCTGTATTAAAATCTATAGGGATACATACAGGTACTTAACAAGAAACCACCTTTATTTTGGTTAGTTACTCTTGAAATAACCTAATTACTGTAGCGTTGTGTCTATAGCCAAAGATAAAATGAAAAAAGGGTCTGGATAGAATTAGAAAGTTGAACTAGAGAGTTAAGATGATAAGTGTGGAAAAAAGAAGATAAAAAGGAGAGAATAAAAAATAGTAAAGTAGCATTGTGTCTATAACCAAAGTCAAAATGAAATAAGGGTTTGGACAGAATTAGAAAGATGAACTAATGAGTTAAGATGATACGCTTGGAAACAGAGGGAGACATGAAAAACAGAAGAGAAACGAATAAAGAATAATTACGAATAATAAAGAACAAAGATACGAAGCCTTCCCTAGAGACATCCTCCTTAAGAATTATACCTTGGTCCATCACCATATTGGAAGGGGAGGCGGCGCTAGCATCACCCACTAGGGCCTAAAACAAATTACACCCAAAAATATTCTCCAGCAGAGATGCTGAGCGAATTTCACTCTGGGACATAAAAAATATTCAGAATTTCTAAAGATAACTTTGTATATTTTCCCACAATTAAATTCTATCTTCTTAAAAGTTATTCCTCCATAAATCAAACCACATTTTGGCAGACCCGTTATTTTCAGCTCTTTTAAAGTAATAAAAAATCATATCAAAGTTATTGGGAAATAAAAATATTCAGAGTATTCTACATGAAGCTTTGTATATTTTTCAAAAACTAAATTCTCTTATTAAATCAAACCATATTTTGGCAGATCTGTTATTTTCAGCTCTTTAAAGTAATAAAAAATTATATCAAAATTATTGGGAAATAAAATTATTCAGAATATTCTACAGGAAGTTTTGTATATTGTTCCACAATTAAATTTCATTTGACAGAAAAATGTTCTTTTAGAAATCAAACCATATTTGGCAGACCTGTTATTTTAAGCTCTTTAAAGTAATAAAAAATTATATCAAAACTACTTAGCAGATAAAAATCTACTGAATGAGGTGTATTACAACACAACTGGAAGTTTATTGTGAAAGTGTGAAAGCAATTCTTCCAGTGGTTACCACTGGACTGGTATGTAATTATTTTTTAGGTAGGGTGAAGAAAATCGGTGCAGTGATATAGGTGGCGCTTTGGAACTTTTGTTTCCTCAACACGCCCTATACACTCCAATTTCAAAGGTATATCTCCGAAAGTAAGATCAAAATTCAGAAAAAATATAGAACAAAATCTAATAATGGATGTCGACGTTATTTAGTATAAAAGTCTAGGGCCATTATGAATGATAATGCTACCATTTATTTACTGGGCTCTCTCCCCTTGCAAACACACACAATTACTTTACGGGTTTTTGCAGTTTCTCTTCACTGTCTCTCATTAGTACGGTATAATAACTAAAAAGTAAAAAATACGCTGAAGTTTCTTCGGCGCAATCGAGTTTTCTGTACATCGTATAATCAAGGCCAACGAAAATAAATCTATTTTTCGGTGGTCTCGGTATAATGCTGCATGAGCCGCGGCCCATGAAACTTTAACCACGGCACGGTGGTAGCCTATCCTATATCGTTGCCAGAAGCATGATTATGGCTTACTTTAACCTTAAACGAAATAAAAACTACTGAGGCTAAATGGCTGCAGTTTGGTAAGATTGATAATTGGAGGGTGGATGATCAACATACCAATTTGCAGCCCTCTAGCCTCGGTAGTTTTTAAGATCTGAGGGCGGGCAGAATGAAGTGCAGACGGACAGACAAAGCCGGCACAAAAGTTTTCTTTTACAGAAAGCTAAAAATAATGTCTCAATTGGTGTTGTGGGTTAACATTATTCAATATTAATTTTAGTGAACGGGGCATATTTTGACTCTACTTAATTTCTACTTTCTTGGAATTTGTTTTTTATAGGAAAAAATATAAAAATTATTCTCTCCAATTTGTTCACGAAATTGTACAATGTTTTAGTTAATAATAGTAAAATCAACTAATAGTGATGAATTAATTACTAATAGTAAAATCAGTTACCAACAGCAAATTACTCATTAATTTCAGTCAAACATAACACAGTATTTCAAGTAACCAAATCATCTCAGCAAACTTTCTATTTTTTTTAAAACTAGATGCAAAAAGTATCTTGACCATCTGTCAGGAAATGAAACACAAAACCTGGGCCTTGCGTGAGGTGACATCTATTTTCGGGAGAGGGGGGGCGGCGGCTGGAACATGTCAACAAAGAAATCTTTTTAATGGATTAGAATTTTACGAAACCTTGACAGCAGCAGTTTTCAAGGGGGGAATGACGCAAGAGTGACAGGTGAAACAGGTAGGTAACCACCTGTAATCAACCAGACAAAAAAAAAAAAGAGCAATTTTTTTTTTTTTTTTTAAGTCTTGTAACCTCCAATCTCTCTCTCTAGGTTTGACAGCGTCTTCGTCATTCCTTATAATTTGTTGTTTCCCAGGAATAGATAAAGGTATTAAACTTCCTATTCCAACAGGCTCCTAATCATTAAATGTCTTCGTACAAGATGTATAATAGATAGCTGCCCGCCACGTCTCCCCTACCCTCCCAATCCCCTGCCTACCCCGGCCCCACCCGGGGTGGACAAACAGATTCGCAGGAGGAGGGTGGATGTGTCAGGTGCCACGGTGCTGAAATAAGGGCTAATGAAATTACAAAATATAATGAAAAACAATAAGGATTATACTTATTTAATTCATGTGCTGGTAGCCTCAAGTATAATGAGGTAAACATAATACAATGACTTATATCTAACTTAAGCAAAAAACATTAACCAGTTTCAATTGGGTAGTTTTTTAGTTTTAAAAGTAAGCAGACTTGTACAATCTTCAAGGTCAAGATAAAATCAGGAGGGTAGTGAAAAGTGATGCAAGATGTAAGAGAACCGAACAGAGTAATTACAGGGATTACTCATCATATCTACACGTGCGTCGTAATACATGTGTTCACCTTTACACCTTTGCGCTCACGTTTAAGGTGTATAAGTAACTATTGTTGTTTTGATAAAGGGGTGAATTATAAAAATAATAAAAGGAAAATAGCAGTGTGTGTGAAATATTCCGGTACAGTTATTGTTTCTTTAATAAAGGGGTAAATATAATAAAAATAATGAAAGGAAAATAGTAGACAGTGCTGTAAAATAATCCGGTTCCAAAAGTTCTTGTTGGTAAGGAGGAAACTAAGAAATTAACGAAAGGAAAATAGTGATTATTTTCTTTAAAATATTCAGGTTAAGCCACACCTTAAGCCTGTGCGGTTTACTGCCGACACAATGAACGCTCTGTAAAAATAAAGGAACAACGCAACAACACGACGATTAA
>NC_089771.1:25107883-25115383 GCF_040412425.1 Macrobrachium rosenbergii | reverse complement strand
AGAACAGATATGTGGTGACAGAATGTTGAAGAAAGGAACGAAACAGGATATGAGAAAGAATTATATTGCAAAAAAAGAATTAAAAACCAACTCAGCTTCCAAGAAGACTAAAATTAAAAATAAAGAAAATAGGGCTTAACGCAGATCTTTCACATTCACAATTGATCCAAGCTCCCTGTTTCCTGAAGAGAGCGACCAGACCCGCTGAACAGCAGCACCAACATGCAGCAAATGTGCCTCGCTGTCCAACTTCTCAGTTCCAGAGGTCCTTTATTCCTCACACCGTCGGGCTGTGGAACAGCCTCACAGCAGATGTCGTGCAGTTGGAACTTCAGAAGTTCCAGCATCACTATCCTAATACTATTCTCCTTGTTTTTTAATACATTTTCATCCATTTATTAATTTATTATTTTTTTTCTTTTTTAATAATTATGATCTCTTCTTTCTATATTTCTTTTTACCTCCTCTTACTCCTTCCTAATGAACACCATAATTCTCTGGAAGCTTGAATTTCAAGTCAATGGTCCCTGTGGGATTGTTCCATACGAATGGGGTTCATCTTGTGAATAATAATAATAATAATAATAATAATAATAATAATAATAATAATAATAATAATAATAATAATAATAATAATAACTGAAAACGATACAGCAGAAGTAAACAGAATATTCATTAAAGAGAAAAGGAAGCAGACGCCCCGTTAACAAAACCTTACTTACAGGCCTTTAAGAAGATTAGAATAAGGAACAGAATAAGAAGCAGTAAAACAGATTAGAATAAAGGATACGTCGCGTTGGACTTCCGTTACCTAACGGCAACAGAATGGACTACACGGTACATATTATAATAAAGTTATTTATAGGTACTCTCAATAGCCAAGGTAAGTTCCACTAAAGAGGAAGATACTATTAGACAGAGAAATGAACAGATTAACTAAACGTCTAAATTCAAAAGCAAAAGTAACGATAAACTCCCCAAAAAATCACAATTAAAATCAAATCTCAATTATCAAACAACCAGAAGAGCAAAGGACACCATACAAAGTTAGACTTCAATCAAACTACTGCAGAAGGAGGAGGCACACGAAGACAACCGGCGAGGACTTTCACTTCACAGGGCCTCGAGGAATCCCGGAATCCGCAGAAGGTATATATAACTTGTAGGTTGGGAAACTCGGGAAGGAGAAAGGCCTCATGATGATAAGTTGGAGCTACAACTTGGGGCGGAGGCGGAGGGGAAAAAACTTCAAGTGTCACCAGTGCTTAAATTTAACTTATATATTCCTGGGGAGGGGGCCTCCACTGTGGGCGAGGGGGAGGGGGTGGAGCCCGATAAGGAGGGGGGAATTGGAGGGAGGGAAAGACTGGAATATTCCAGGAATATCCTGGAAGTTGAAAGTTTCTTTTACGTCCCTATTTGAAGCCAGAAGTTTTAGAAGGTGGCAATGTTTGTTTCAAATCTCTCTCTCTCTCTCTCTCTCTCTCTCTCTCTCTCTCTCTCTCTCTCTCTCTCTCTCTCTCTCTCTCTCTCTCTCTCTCTCTTTATTTTCTAAATTCCCAAGATACCAATTCGATTAGAATTGAGCTCGATTTCGTTTTCATCACTCAATAAAAATTACATAGGAATATTAATAGTGGGAAGCTATGTCGGTGAAGATTATCCTAAATCTCTCTACTATTTGCATCATAATAATCAGACCATATAAACCTACGGTTAAAGACGGATATAATAATTAAAGGTGGGTTTATGGAGTACCACACTCTAGACCTCTCTGCTAAAGCCATACATACAAATTTCACCACTTAAGGTTGTCACACAAAATCTATGATGCAATTCCCATCGAAGAAGATTGTACAATTCAAATAATCTTTGTACAATTCAAATCATCTTTGTACAATTCAAATAATCTTTGTACAGTTCAAATAATCTTTGTACAATTCAAATAATCTGAGGCATGAACCTGAAGAACTTCTGTGCTCTTTAAATGGAAAGGATTTTGCAACGCAGTATTCTCATCACATGAGTGTTAATGGAACATGAAATTTAGGCTATAAAGCCAAGCACCAGGGCACTTTCAGCCATTCAGTGCTAAAGCGAGTGAAAAGAGGAAGTTGGAGTGGTTGGACAGCAAGATAAAGAGACCATGAATATAAATGAGGTGAGATACAAGGATCTCAAGGAGGAACTGGGAGAAAACCTCACATTCGCACGAAGTAATAGTTAGTAAGGTTGGACAGCAACATGGAAGAAAAGAAGCTCGAAAGGAGATGAAAATAAAAGGGCTGACTGATGGGATGCTGCACACACCCTTCAGTAATACCTACAGTGCACTACGAGAGGTGCACTGATGGCACTATCCCTTGCAGGTAGTACATGTTGAAGACAGTATTCTGAGCTCTTGAAGGAAAAGGAGAAACGGGCCTTTAAAAAGGAAACGTTAAGCCTGTTTACGCTTCTGCCGTCGAAAAAAATACTTAAGTCATGGACGTGCAAGTAAATTTCATATCAAATAGAGTAGATGACACAAAATTTAGCAGACACTAATCAGTATTCTAAATAACTTCTTGTAGTTTTACAGAAACAGCTGCTCAAAATCCCCGTTATTCAGCGACTTCTTTTCCCCTCTCTCTCTCTCTCTCTCTCTCTCTCTCTCTCTCTCTCTCTCTCTCTCTCTCTCGTACAATCAAAAGGGTAGATGATACAAAATTTAGCAGACACTAATCAGTATTCTAAATAACTTCTTGTATTTTACCTCACAGAAACAGCTGCTCAAAATCCCCGTTATTCAGCCACTTCGTTTCCGCTCGCTCTCGCTCTCTCTCTCTCTCTCTCTCTCTCTCTCTCTCTCTCTCTCTCTCTCTCTCTTGCGCGTACAATCACACTACTTTTCATAACGTGACACGTTATGTACATCACGGGAAGATATGGCGAACTCCCATAGGTAAGCAAAAACGATCGTGCGGGAACTTACAGAGGCTTCGTCCAAGACTTACGGCCTACAAGGAAGTACAGTAGTGGCCAGGGGTTAATACTCCTTACGTAGAGGAGCGGGGGAATTCAAGGGTGATGAATCAACAGAATCGTGTGTGTGTGTGTGTGTGTGAGTCAGGCATCAAGGTAAGAAGTCTAATCCGGGTTGCAAAAAAACAGTAGGTTCCTTACATGGCACCACCTACCTTCTCTCACCTAAGACCAATCTCTCTCTCTCTCTCTCTCTCTCTCTCTCTCTCTCTCTCTCTCTCTCTCTCTCTCTCTCTCTCTCTCTCCGTGGAGTATTTTTAGAAGTGGTAGCTTCCGGTTAGCGATAAAAATTTTACAGGGAAATCTTACAAAAAAAAAAAAGTGTCATCATACTTTCTTGTTCCTACATAGCTGAATATACAGAAATGTTGACTGACAGACAGACAGATTCATATACAGTCCTACCATCAGAAGATGATTGATTGACTGATTTACGATTCGTAAAACTGGCTTCACAACATCTGGGTTATAAGAAGACAGAAAACGAACGAGAACAAAAGATGGAACATTTTTGTGGAGACATGAATAAGAGATATTAAGGTGATACTTTAACCGACATACCAAAAGCTACAGATGATCTGAATGTGCTTATGGATGAACTTACAAAGTTTTAGGTGGAATCAATAATCAAGAAACTTAGGTTATAGAAATATTAGGGTAATCATGATGACATAGTCACTGAAGAGATGATTTTAGATGAAACTAAAATGACACCTTGTGTACAGAATAGATTGTTTTTCATGATATTGAACATGGAACTGAAAGTCATGATAGGCACTGCTTATTCTCAGTAGGCTGGAGAAAAAAACTGGATCAACTTAAAAGAGGTGAACGAGCAGGTTTGAGAACAGACAGAAATTGCACGGATCAGATATTTATGCCAAATACCCTTCAGATCTTGTCTGTGTTGCCATACTTGATGACAAATCTAGAGAATCATAGGAAAAAGAACCTTGGCTTATCATAATGTTAATATGACAGGACACGACTTCATTTAATGTAAAACAGAAAAGTAACACAGTCCCTTACAACTGAGGTATATAAAAACACAAACCAGAAGGTTAAAGGTCGATTGCATCATTTCGATCAAATGCAACAACTAAGCATTTGACATTAAAGGAGAAAAGGTCAGCTACGACCCGCCAACCCGCCCCATCCCCGAACGAAGAGGGAAATACAATGAAGCCTTAAGTAGAGCGCAAATCAATTTCCAACGAGCGTCCAACATGACCAGGATACCGACGAAAGAAGACAATGAAATTTCTGGCGTTTCGGAAATTTATGGAGATTTCTCGAATGGGAACTTCCTTGTTAGGGGTAACTTTCACTTCCTGAGAAATAGCGCAAGCTCTCCCACACGGCAAGGAAAACTCTGAAAGTGGTTTATATGAAATTCAGGCCAAATGCCAAGCGCTGGAACCTACGATGACGTCATTCAGCTGTGAAAGGATAACTCTGAGTGGAAAGGTTTGAAAGGCGTAACAGGAGGAGAACCTCGCAGCTGCACTATGATATAATTGTCAGAAGGTGGAAAGTAACATGGAGAGAGAATATGGACCAAGGAATGAAAGGGATTGCAGCAGCTAGGGGCCGAAGAACCTTAAGTAATGCCCCCTTCCCACGAGGGAGGTCAGTAACGAACTCACAAGTTAGATGATCATGAGGCAGGTACTGCTGTCATGTTTCTAAGACGCAACCCATGATTTGGGTTGCTTCTTATTTGGGGAAAGTGCTTGTGGGTGAAAAACAGCAATTAATACAGATATAAAATATAAAAGTTTGTATTTTGATGTGCAAAAAAGGTTAGGGGCTACGGAAACAAGCGGCAGCACATTACAAGAGTATCAATGTCCGTTAGGTGAGCAAACATTGTGGTAACTTGCTGAACTTCTTACATGTTTCAGGTGTTTATGTTTTGACTTTGGATCACCATACTATTCTTGAATACTGTTAGTAATATCTCATAATCATGAACTTTATCATTACTATTATTATTATAAATAGGGTATCCATACAGTAAAAAATAAGGTAATCTAACAGATGGTCCAGTCATCTGCACTATTATATAGGAGCCAGAGATGAGAGAGAGGCTGTCAAGTTTTCAGATTCATCAAATGCAATGCTGCTTATGCAAAGCTGAACTTGGAGAGAAATAGTGTGACATTGGCAAACACTAAAGTTTAAGCTTTACTGGAGCTCAGTCTAATACAGTCTCCGCCTCGTCTTCACTATTTCAGGCCACTGCAAAGGCCAGCAATATCTGCATTTCATCTACAGGCACAAATTCACTCAAGTACACAGGAACAAAACTACCATTACATTTGTCTTTTAACCAGAAAATTATAATCCCTTCTATATAATACAACCTCCTCTTATAATCCCCCCCCCCGTTAATCAGCGTTCCCTCTATCCTTTGACAGATAATTCCAGCTCATGCTACCCTCTGACAGTTAATCCCAACTGTATCTATCTCCTGACAGTTAATGTTCCCTATCGAATGACAGGTAATCATGTTTCTTCTAACGAGTGATATCTGAAGACAAGGCCTTTGGTCTATAAACAGTTAATGTATTAACTTTCTTCTCAGTGATAATTACAAACATTATATTTCCACCTGTCAATTTTTGCATTTGTGAAATACAGTAGGAATACAGCAACAGTAATAATGGTTTTGTAATGTTAAATGTCACTCACACTTATCTATGCTTATATTGTCACACATTTTACAGTGAAATCTTGTAACTGAATATTAATTTGTCAAATGCAATAGGAAGACAATAAGCCTGATAAATGGAAAGAGATATTAATTTGCATAATTTATCCATAAAAGTTTTTTTGTACCCAGCACAATCTTCGAAATGTAACTGCATTAAGAGGCTTATAAATTACTTGTAGGTCCCACTCCTTTAACTTGATTCTCTTTTGCTAAGCTTTGGAATTCTTCCCTTGCTTCCTGTTTCCCCATCTTACAAATTTGGCGATGTCATCTCAGTATCACAGTTTAATAATACTTAAAAAAAACTAACCATACACCTTCCATGAAAACAAAGAACCACCCAAAAAAAATTTTTTAAACACACTAAGACAAACCTCATTCGCGCACCCCTCAATTTTTTATTTTCATCGCTCAAGATAAACCTCATTCCTGATCATCTATTTCCAGAGGATGAACTTAACTTCGCCCCCCACCCCTACTTTCCAATCACAAGGCGCCCCCCTCCTCACTAATGCTAAAAATAGAAGACCGTCAGTTTTCAGGAGTTCCGTGGGGCGGGACTGAATGATCCGCTTTAAGAAAAGCGAGCCAAGGTATGGCGATAACAAAAGGGTTAAATAACTATTATACGAGAGAGAGAGAGAGAGAGAGAGAGAGAGAGAGAGAGAGAGAGAGAGAGAGAGTTCCGAACTGATGCTGTCAAGGATGAAGGAAAATGAAAAGAAGAAATATAAATATGATACGATAGGGAATAGAGTGAATTGGTTCTAAGATGGGATTATTAATGAATAGATTCTGGGGTTATTAATGAACAGATTCTGGGGTTACTAATGAATAGATGCTGGGGTTAATAAGGAATAGATTCTGGGGCTAATAATGAATAGATACTGGGGTTAGTAATGAATAAAGGCTGGGGTTAATCATGAATAGAGGCTGGAGTTGAAAATGAATAGATTCTGGGGTTAACAATGAATAGATCCTGGGGGTGAAAATAAATAGGTTCTGGGGTTAATAATGGATAGATGCTGGGGTTGAAATGAATAGATGCTGGGGTTGAAAATGAATAGATTCTGGGGTTAATAATGAGTAGAGTGAATAGGTTCTATGCTGGGGTTAAAACTGAATTGAGTGAACAGGTTCTATGCTGGGGTTACCAAAGAATGACAAAAAAGGTATAAAACCAACAAATATATTGTGGAACCGAGGATGGTGTCAACATGACTGACTGTACATTGAACACACTAACTACAATGTAACAAAGTGAAGGGTTACCATACTAATGTCAATGACAAACGATTGAAACAGTCGTACAAATTTGAGAGAGGTGAAACACAGCCTCACTAGCGACAAACACGGACGTCAAAACCATCGGAGTGAAGAACCCTGGCATTGAAAATATAAAAATATAAAAAATATATATATAACAAAACAAAACTCCAACTCCAACTCCAAACAAGTGTCTCTGGGGAATTCCACCGCGAAAGTGCGTCACTTTATAGAACCGTCCCATCGTTTCAAACGGCGCAGTTACAAAAAAAGCAAAACGAAAAATAAAACATTTCAATATTTCCGTCTACAACATTAATTTATTGAATCGACACCAGTGTACAGAGCCTCCGACCTTTAGACAGCGCACTGCGAAAGTGGTATTATGCTTTCAAGCAATCGATGAAATCGTATGCAGTGGAAATGCGTCCGTCGACGTATTTTTCGAAAACAGGGATAAATTTAAACGAAGATGCGTCACGGCACTGAGGCAA
>NC_089771.1:25067883-25097883 GCF_040412425.1 Macrobrachium rosenbergii | reverse complement strand
TTAACTCCACAGCTTTGCACCTACAACTAATATCCTTTCTTTAACTTCTAGTACCAATTCACCCTTAAATATATTAAACAACACTGGTGATACAACACCTCCTTGCCTCAGACCCACTTTCACACCAAACCAGTCAAAATCCCACAAATAAACTCTAACAGGGTTAACTTTGAATCGCTCTCCGGAATTTATTTTCTATATCGTACACTCTCAACACGATTTACTTCATCTATCAAATCTACCATAAGCCTTTTTCTAGGTCCGTGTATACCCTTGCTTTTTAAGTTTTATTGTTTACATAACCGTTTCATAATAATCACTTGATCTACTTAGCCTTTTTTTTTTATCTACATCCACACTGTTCTTCCCCTATCAGACCTTCATAATTCTTTCTATATAATATATATATATATATACATATATATATCATATATATATATATATATATATATATATATATATATATATATATATATATATATATTATATATATAATAACTACATATATATATAATATATATATATTCTATATATTCTATATATATTCACTGATATATATCATATAGAAATATATATTTTATATATATATGTATCATATATTTTATTACCTTCAACTTGTTTTATAATCATTTAATTATTGTTACATTTTACAAACGGATTGCCTTCTTATATTATTATATATCATTTTAAACATATATATATATATATTTATATATATATATATATATATATATATATATATATATATATATGGCAAAAAATCACAGTAGATGCACGTGACTTCAGTGATAAGCGAATCCCACAGGAAAATGATAGGCAGCAGTTCAGTACTGAACTACCATGTCATTTCTATAAGTTCAAATATATATATATATATATATATATATATATATATATATATATATATATATATATATATATATATATATATATATATATATACATATATGATACACACACAATTGAGACAAACACAACTCACGGAGAATGCTAGCTTCCCAATCCAATTAAATTAAGCTCAAACCATAGTAGGAAACCCCCTTCCTTCCCCATTTAGGTAGTAAAGTCAAGCTAAGCAAGTGGGTCAATGGGCACCCACCCCCAAGCCCACTCCCCCTCCCTCCCATCCATATCACATTTACACCCCTGAAATGCCACGCCCATTAACCCTTCACATTGCAACAAGGAAACCCCTTCCAGTGTCTTCCTTCTTTATAGAAGTGGGACAGAGGTTAATCCTTTTATAAGTACTTCCTTCCTTCCCGAAGTGGTGGGGGATTTATCCGCCCTGGGCAGGATTCGGCTCCAGAAAGACTCGAACGAATTTTAGGTGAGACGAATTTCACGTGAAATTCGTGGCGGAATGCTACTGAAACTTGAACGAATTTCTTTACGATGAAATTTGTAGCGAAATACTATTGAAACTTGAACGAATTTCTTTCCGATGAAATTCGCAGCGAAATACTATTGAAACTTGAACGAGTTTCAGGTGAAATTCGTAGCGGAATGCTATTGAAACTTGAACGAATTTCTTTAGGATGAAACTCGTAGCGAAATGCTATTGAAACTTGAACGAATTTCTTTCCGATGAAATTCGTAGAGAAATACTGCTGAAACCTGAATGAATTTCTTTAGGATGAAACTCGTAGAGAAATACCACTGAAACTTGGACGAATTTCTTTACGATGAAATTCGCAGAAATCAAATATTAAAGGAGACGAATTTCAGGTGAAATTCGTAGCCAAATACTACTGAAGCTTGAACGAATTTCTTTACGATGAAATTCGCAGAGAAATACTACGGAAGCTTGAGCGAATTTCTTCACGATGAAATTCGTGGAGAAATAATACTGAAACTGAAGGAATTTCTTTACGATGAAATTCGTAGAGAAATACTGTTGAAACTTGAACGAATTTCAGATGAAATTCGTAGCGAAATGCTACTGAAGCTTGAGCGAATTTCTCGAAGGTGAAATTCGTAGCGAGATACTATTTAAACAAAGGACAGTTTATTGATGAGAGAACGCATATGTTTACACCAGTAAAAGCTAACGAAATAAATGGGTTATTTCCATTAATTTGTACTGCTTTTATCATCTGCGCTCTCTCATTGAAGACATTATCGATGGAGAGGTACAGTCAACAAAACAATACTGCAAAATGTATTCTGTGCCTAATGAGGAGAAAGTGATGATAAGTTGAAATAATGATATTTACGAAAAATTAAAATTCATCCCTAATTACTTTTTTACATAAATGCAAATCATTAAAATTACTTTAAATATCAAATTTAGTACTTTTATAAATGCAAATAATTAAAAATGTAATTACTTTTATTTACATAATGCAAATAATTAAAATTGTAATTACTTTTACTTACATAAATGCAAATAATTTAACTTGCAATTACTTTTATTTACATAAATGAAAAAACACGACAAACGTAATTACTTTTATTTACAGAAATGCAACTAATTAAAAATGTAATTACTGGACATACTGAAAATGCACAGAATCGTTTTAGGGACTTGTTCGTTACCCGCTCCTTACAAAACATCAATATTCATAACGCAAACACAAGAAAAACACAAATATAAAAAAAAAAAAAAAAAAAACATACCAGGGACATCCCTTTGTCTCTCCAAACGTACTTGTCATCGGGAGAGGACCCCTGATTATCAAACGTCTGCACCGGGATTCAATCCCATCCCCAGCAAAGCTAATTAATCTCTGTAGCATCTCGCCATAAGGGCGAAGTTCGCCTGATACGAAACCAGTCATTCTCAAAAAAAAAAAAAAAAAAAAAAAAAAAAAAAAAAAAAAAAAAAGTTTCGCCCGAGCGAAAGTTAAAAACAAGAATGAGAAGTTTCTTTAAATAAAAAAAAAAAGGTCGATATTTCGTTCGGAAGTTTAGACACGTCGATGTCGACGGGAGAATGGTGTGGTTAAATACATACGCATGTGCGCGCGCGCAGATATTTATATGTAAAAGTACGCTTTATACAAACATACAGGCATATCATGGATGCACTTACCTATGACTTATTTTGTTACATACATAAGAGTATACGCCTACGGGGTTACAGACACAAAAGGCACGGAGACTGAATCTCCCAGACTTCTTTTGCCCCATAATCAACAGGGTAATCGTCTTCTGTAATATTCCCCAAATTGTTATTTCCAACCTGTACACGTCATATAAATTTCTTGTTCGACCACTTTCTTCCCCATTTACTGGCGTTCAGGGCCTTCGTAATGACTAACTACGTATATTCAAGATGTAGGATCGCAGCAAGACGTTGAAATATAAATACACATTTACATACGCATGTCTTACAAGTCTGGGTTGAGTATAGTCACAAAAATGACCAAAGGCAATGAAAAAAGAAAAATTAAATATATTAAAATAAAAAAAGAAATACAAATATTTATACGTCTGGATAAAGTATGAGACTGAAAACAAAACCAAAACCAATTAAAAAAATTAAAATATAAAGACATATATATATATATATATATATATATATATATATATATATATATTATATCTTTATGATAAATATATATATATATATATATATATATATATATATATATATATATATATATATATACATACATACATATATACATACATATAAATATATACATATATATATATATATATACATTAATACACAAATATATTACATGCCTGGATAAAAGAGAAACACATGAATACACGCATGCATTACATGTCTGGATAAAATATAAATATGCATGAATACACGCATGTAATACACGTCTGAAAAAAAGAAAAATGACTAAAACTACGATTAAAAAAAAAAAACTTAATTACAAACACAAATTCAACCTTACCATGACTGGTGGTCGTGAGGATCGACCTTGATGGCGTCGAGCAGCGTCTTCTCGGCCAGTCGATCGCTGCCCAAATAGTGATAAACAAGACCCTGTGAAAGAAATACATAAAAATGTTAAAATGAACATCATACATAATGCCAAAAAATACAAATTGTGGAAGACTAAACAATGGGAAAGAAAGAGATAGAATAGGAAAATGAAGATTATAGATTATGTCAATAAATGAGATGAAAATCTTTTATAAACAGATAAAGAGGAAAATGAAGATGATAGCATTATGTCAATAAATAGGAGGAAATCTTTTATAAACTTAGATAAAAAGAGGAAAATGAAGGTGACATATTATGTCAATAAATATGAGGAAAATCTTTTGTAAATAGATAAAAGAAAAAAAGAATGATAAGATTATGTCAATAAATGATCTTTGTAAATAAATAAAAGGAAAATCTCATAGATAATGTCAATAAATCAGAGGAAAATCTTGTGTGTGTGTTTGTGAAGGGTTGATAAACTACATAAATTTACAAAAGGTCGAAATCTTACCAATAATAGACCTTTTCGAAATGAATAAACAAAACATCGACACTTTTCATGTTACAGACCGAACAAACCTTTAAACAATATATGTAAGTAACGTCAGTATAGATATAAATAATTTGTTTCCAAACAATAATACAACAGAAACATTTCCATTTTAAACCATGAGAAAATAATACAAAATACACATTCGTAAACAGTTACATTTCGTGTGATTCAAAATGGCGACTGAAATACTCCGTAAGCTTCTTAATTTTGTTTGAAAAATGTACTTTTGTATATACAAAACTTGAATGCATGATTCTTACAGGTGGCAGAAGATCATTGCTTTTAAACTAATTGGCAGAACAAGACTGACTAAATAAAATCACTAACAACTTGGCCGTGACAGAAAAATAAATACGACCGCTATGAAAAGTAATGATAAAATATGTAAATTATTCCTAACAATAACATAAAAATAACTGATCAGTTTAGTGGCTGGAAAACAAACGAATGCAAAATGTAAATGACTGCTTGGTTAAACTTTTCTAGAGGTCTTTCCTGTTAATATTTTGATCAATGACATTTTGAAACCCAAACACTTACACAACATGAAAAAATTATATTTACACCTAAAGCGGTACACTTAAAATCTCTATATATCTTAAATTTATGATCTGTCATAAAATAATATAGACAATAAACATTATTTTATAAGAGTCCAATCTCAATAGCATACGATTTAAATACTATATTAATGTATCGCAAGATTAAGACCAAAATATCTCATTGATTTTTCATTTGTTTCTTGATATATTCGTGTGGAAATATAAACGTATGAATATAAATACATTATTTCTCAAAACAAACGAAAAATTCAAACAGATCCATAGATCTGTAGTCATCTGTCTGAGAGAGTGTTACATAACGTAACAAGCCTCTCTCGACGTTCCATCCTTTATTCCCTATTTTGAGAGAGAGAGAGAGAGAGAGAGAGAGAGAGAGAGAGAGAGAGAGGAAGTTACATGAGTAGCAATCTCTCTCGACGTTCCATCCTTTTGTTCCTATTTTAAGAGAGAGAGAGAGAGAGAGGGATTACATAACGTAACAAGCCTCACTCAACGTTCCATCTTTTTTGTTCCTATTTTAAGAGATTACATAACGTAACAGCCCAGCCTCCAACATTCTATCCTTTTGTTCCCTATTTTAAGCGAGAGAGAGAGAGAGAGAGAGAGAGAGAGAGAGAGAGAGAGAGAGAGAGAGAGAGAGAGAGAACATGAAAACTTACTCTACCGTGCAGTAAGGCAACCGGAAGCCAGGATAAGTGAAGCCCCCAAGTTTGGCTAACTGTTCCGAAAATAACAACAGACGGACAGACCTTTACTGCCCTCAAGTAATTTAAGTTAACCCCTATGTCTTTGTTTCCCGTAAATGTGGAAATATTTCAAATTCACTTTCGAGTGAATTATTAGGTGTTTTGTCTCCGGCAAATGTGAAATGTTTTAGTAATTCGTTAATTCTTCAGTTTTAAGTTAATTTCCAGTTAAATATCTAGGGTATATAACTTATAGGTTGGTGTTTTCTGGAAAGATAGTTTCTCTCACTCTCTGCTATTGAATATATCGTAAGTGTATATATACAGTGGCACCTACCGTGTGTTTATGTGTATGTATATGTTGGTGTCTGTATGTATGTATATATGAATATCAAGTCAATGGCGCCATTGGGCTTTTTATATAAGAATCGAGTTCCTGTTCTGAATAAGAATAATAATAATAATAATAATAATAATAATAATAATAATAATAATAATGTATATAATAATGAATAATATGAGAGAGAGAGAGAGAGAGAGAGAGAGAGAGAGAGAGAGTATAATGAGAGATACTAGAACAAACAATGAAGTATGAACATTCAATTACTTCAAATCTCTCTGTTTTAAATTTAACATACTCTAATATTAACAAGTACGTTTATTATAAATAAGCTTTATTATTCATTCCCCCTAAACTTCAATTCTACTACTGCATTTCAAACTTTACTTTTTGCTCATTTTCATTTTCTTCATAATTTTATATTGCTCCAATATTTAATTTTGGTCATAACACAAATCCTCAATTTATAAATCAAACTTTTAACTAAATTTAATTTTGGTCATAATTACATATCATCCAATATCATTCTAACTTTTGCCTCTTCCTTTTCATCAACCTACCTGTCTTTTCTTTCCTTTCTAAACATTTAATATGTTTCTGCGTTATTCTCCCCACCTTCTTTTGTAAGGAAACTATGGGTTTAATATTGCTAATTTGATTAAGTCTGCCTGTGTTTCTCCTCTAATCTCAGATACACTTTACATTTTAATATATATATATATATTGGTTTGTCTATATATATATATATATATATATATATATATATATATATATATATATATATATATATATATATATATATATATATATATATATATATATATATGTCAAGTAATATAACTTCTCTGGTACCTGTATATGTGAAGAACTCCTCAGAGACCTGTATAAGAGAGAGAGAGAGAGAGAGAGAGAGAGAGAGAGAGAGAAATACATTCCTGCAGTATACTGATAAAATATATTAATAGTTTTCCAAAGACAAACACACAAAAAGATGAATGAGATTCCTTCTCAGATATAAAAACGAAAATATTTTACCCGTTCTCTCAACAGTAAAACAAAAACTCAAACAAGCAAACCATTAATGATTTTGCATAATTTAGGCAATTCAAAATGTGTGCCCGCAATCCCAAGGATCAAATAGAAAGAAGTGCAGCAAAGTAAAAATTAAAAATCCTATAAATAAATGCACAACAATTAAGCTGTAGTGTCAGGGTACTTTAAGCTCCCTGGATTAATATTAAGGTATGCAAATGACATGATTAAAAATTTTTTTAAATCATGGAAAGGCAGAGAGAAAATGTGAAATTTGCAAAGCTACTTTATGCAAATTAAATTGTACTCGATAAGACATGTGTTCGGACTAACAATAGCATCGTAAAATTACTGTCGCGAAATATTAACGAAAGATTCTTGAACATTACAATTACGTACGATTTTATTGTAAAGACTGTCAGTCAAAGATTTATTATTGACATTTTTGCCTAAATGCCTTTGTAGTTAATCAATTATGTTTTACCTCAGGAAACTTATTTACTACGAATATTCATGTATATCTTTTCTTTAAATACATTTTTCATTTTCTGCTACATCATTAATAACTGTTATCATTAATCAAAATTTTATTCCATTACTTCGAAAAACCTACCCGTACAATGAAGCCTCGCAATCAGGGGAAATCAAATAGCCATTTCATTTTCTGCTACAGCATTAATAATTGTTATTATTTTAAAGTTATTTTAAAATAAGATTTTATCTCATTTCGAAAACCTCTATTCAGCCTTACTAAAATCTCATCCAATTACCTACATCCCTTGCTGAGACGTATAGGTTTAACTTTAAATGAAAGTTTTCTACAGTTTCAATTTTCAAATAACCCGTCTTTGTTGCAATGTAAGTCACACCGACTTGAATCCAATTCAGATGTGTTTTTAAATCCTTCTATTACGCTCAATTGCATTTCAGGTTAAATGGAAAGTAATGATTTAGCAAATAACACCGATAATAATCCCGTTATACCCATTTCTCATGAACCGTCAGTCCTATTTTAACAAAATACCGATATCTAAATCCAACAAAAGAATGCGTTATCAAGTTTATATCAAATGCTAATCACGCGTTCTCGTTAGCGAAAGAAAACGGAAGCGACGCTGAATATTTAAAGGTAACTAAACTAATATTACGAGCGTAAGTTCTTTACGTAAAAGGTGACAAAGAGAAGCTCTTTGGATTGAAAGTAAAAGGGAAGGAACTACTACTGCAGAGGTTGATGAAGGTATGCTGCAATGGACCTCCAGTGCGCCATAAAGGCATACACATAGCCAAGTGCTCACCTGTGTCTAAAAACGATATATGGGAAAAGCTCATAGTTCCAGCAAACAAGCAATTTTAATATATAATAATATATATATATATATATATATATATATATATATATATATATATATATATATATATATATATATATATATATATATATATATATATATACTATTTGTATATATCGTGTGTGAACCCTTTTCCCTTCTGGAGGGGTCCCACAAAAGGGTACAGCTTTCAGATGTATAAATATCGTACTGCATTACAGGAACAGTTAAAAATTACAACAGAAGATGGCAATCAAAATGCGACTTAAATTTACATATATTATATAATAAAAAAAAGGTAAAATTCCCTATAATACATTTGCAACTGAGACACAACTCACTTTATACCAACTTAGGCTTATACCCAATTCCCTTCTTCCAACTCACACTTAACAAAGATGTTTACAATGGATTTGCAATAAGTCATAATTCCTGTTGATCTGCAGAATTTATCTAAAAAGAGAAACACCTAAATTAATTTGAATATCATATGCTGTTGGTGTGATCTGAGCACAAAATTTTGAGGCCCTTGTAACATATAAACACACAGGAGTTTTACACTTCTCCAGTTGACATAAAAAAAGGGAAAATTAAGCTTATATCACTTTAACAAGATGTAACGAAACAACAAAAAATTACAGGAAAGAAAACGAAGTCTTTAGGGAAAGAAGAGAGAAAAACTTATTACACAAAAAAAATTTCCCAGACAGATCTACAATAATTGACGGCTCACTTCGCAGGAAGAAAGAGCAAAAGAGGAGAGGAAGAGCAAGAGAGGAGAAAGAGAAAGGGGCAGAGAAAGAAGATACAAAAAAGAGATTTACAATGTAACACTGTCTAACTCACTTCAAGGTGAAGAGAGAGAGAGAGAGAGAGAGAAATTAGAAAGAGAGAGAGAGAGAGAGAGGAAAAGAAATCAGTTTGAAAAAATATCCCCAAACAGATGTACAATACTAACGGTTCAATGGTCAGTCTTGTTAAGAGTGTTCTCATTATTGCATTGTGTGTGTATTTAGTGTGTATGAGAGGGAGATCAGGAGGAGAGAAGATTAGAGAGACACAACTCGATTTAATTGTGTAAACTGATGGCCTACAAATTCAAACCATGAATTGTATTGACACAGTTCTTTGAGTGAACAAATGACCAATAACTTTCTTGATGCTGACAAAGTAAAATGCCACTGTGTACACAAGGGGGAACTGCAGGTTACCTGGGAACCCAGGGGTTAGTAGTCTTAGCCTGGTAGGGAGGTTAAGGGATAAGCATGTATTTTAGGGGAGGGGGGGATAAGAAAACGGCCGCCAGCAGCCTTTGAGTGTTATACCATGGCAACAAGAAGGATAATGTCAAATCGCCAACAATGCCTTTAAGCTCTCTCTCTCTCTCTCTCTCTCATCTCTCTCTCTCTCTCTCTCTCTTTTTTAAACTTTTTACCCTCAGCCGGGATACTGACGCGATCACTAGGTCTTATTTCAAGTTGCCATAGATGTGATTTTCGTGCTAATGTGGAAGATTAGCACTAGCGACACTTATAAAAGTGTCAACAGCAGACCAAACCAGTTTGTTTACTTATACGAGTAAAAGTGTCAACAAGTGTGCAATACTCTTAATAACAGTCTGTATAGGCATATTTAAACTTAAATAAGTGTACAAATCGAGTCTTTAAACAAAAAATGGAAAACATGTACTCGTCGCTAGGCAGTAGTGTCATTACTGAAAATATCTGGGCTAGCTTTGCATACAAAACATGAAACACTAATATATTTACCATATATAGTATAACCATATATGTATATATATATATATATATATATATATATATATATATATATATATATATATAATATATATATATATATATATATATATATATATATATATATATATATATATATCTGTATATATATATATATATATATATATATATGTATATATATATATTTGAAATGCTGGCGCAATCTTCCTTCGATAATGAAAAGATACATCATCTCCTTGCATCAAGGAAAATAACACCTGCAAAATATCAATGTGTAACGGATCTTTCCTGAGAACCTTTCCGGGAGGTGAATTTCCCTCATAATTTCAAATTACCAAAGAAGGACCTAATTTTTTTACGCTAACTAACGTTGTTATCATAACTACTGTCAAATTTTTTGATGGTAAATTAAGATGGAGAGTAATCAGCTCTTGAAGTTGGTCAAGTGATAAGACTAGAAAATAACTGCAGAGATGGATTACAAAATAAATTTATCTAACATTAATTGACAAATACTAAGAAGAAAGAGATGCAATGAACTTAAATATTTATTATACTAGAGAAGGATTTAATGAGGATACCATCAATGGATGACCAAGATGGCTAATCATGTGAATAATAACAAGGATTTTGATTCCAGGTAACCATTGATCCATATGAGCGATAATGGTTGTTTTAGTACATGAATCAGGACAATGCAACTCTTGATTATGGCTACGTTGACACAAGAGGAAGAACCGGATTCGTGTCCTGGACTTAACAAGGTCTTCAGTGCATCGATTTGCAGGCTGTGTCACACTTATGCCAGATAGCTGGAAAACCATTCAAAAGCACCCCTACAACCCTATTGTAGTTTTGTCTCAGGAGTTCCCTGCTCTTCGTTGGGTATCATAGGTCAATCACTGCCGCAGATTGGATCATATGTCACTCATTGCCGCAGATTAGGTATCATATGTCAATCATTGATGAAGATTAAGTATTTATTTCTGGTGCCGCAATTTATTTCTCTGCAAAATATAGTAAGATTCCATAATAACATCTTAAAAAGGCAACAATTATAATAGCACAGCTTAGTCAATAAAACTAAGTCTAATGGTTCGAGCCAGCCCTTCGCTCTTAAAGCTCAGTGGTCTGGGTAAAAATAATTTCTTAGAGGGAGAGGTTGTAAGTGCAAGGTAATTGCTGAGAGTTTATACAATTTTCTCCACGTTTGAATAACCTAAACCAAGGAAAGTGAATGACAGGAACAAACAGCGCCATCTATTGTAAGATGTTTCTGATATCCACGCCATCTATTGTTAGAATAACACTATCATTTTCAATTGCTAGTTTAAGAGAAACAACAATACCTGACAAACCCCAGACCAAGAAAAACTAGAATCTTAACTAAGTATTGTAATGAACCACTATATACAATGGGATGCTGGTCTGAACAGATGTTATCAGATCCCTTGGATATACTCAATCAAAGAAGTATAAGATGTTGAAGACTGATTTGTGGTCATCCGTTAACCACGATCATTCTTATTCTTGCAGAGACTGGAAAGAAAGTAAGGAGAAATCCAGGGAGAATATGTGAAGGGCAGGAAAGGTTAAGAGACACTAGAAAAATTCTCTTCCAGAAAATCTGAAAATAAGTCATGAGAAAATGAAAAGGAGATATGATGTTAAGACTAAGCTAAAAAAAAAAGAGAGATTCTTTCCTGCATATGATACCGGCATTAGTATCTTATTACTTTCCTGCAAAAGAACTGCACCTACTCCGTCCATGGATGCATCGGTTCTAAGATAGAAAGTTTTATTTAGATCTGGCAACAACAAAATAGGCGATTTTGTCAAAGAGGCTTTTAAGTTATTAAAACTCCTTATCTGTTCCTCACTCCAACTTAGAGTATTACAACTTCCTTTTTAAGCATACTACTTAAGGTGCGGATAAAAATGGAAAAATTTTGAATAAACATTGTAAAAACCAACATCTCCAAGGAAAGATCTAAGTTGTTTCTTAGTTTCTGGAAGAGGGAGATTTACGATAGCTGTAATCCTTTCATCAAGAGGTGTTAAAGAATTATTCCCAAGGGAGTAACCTAAATACTTAATTTGCTTATAAGCAAAGAAACATTTCTTAGGCCCAACAGTTAAACCATGCTCTCTTAATCTTAATAGAACATTACGTAAATGAATCAAATGATCCGACCAGTTATTACTATAAACAAGAATATTGTCAAAATAACAAGTGGTATTTTCCAAACCAGAAAAAATTTCCTCATAAGTCTTACAAAAGTAGAACTAGCCGTGCTAAGTCCAAAGGGCATCTTCTTGAATTGCATCAAACCATATTTTGTTGCGAATGCCGTATTTTTTGCTTTCCGAAGTCAATGGTATCTGCCAATATCCCTTTACATAAATCAAGCTCTGTAAAATAGACCTTATTAGAAAGTTCATGCAAAGACTCATACGTGGCATGGGTTCAGCATCAAATACAGTCAATTCATTAAGGTTTCGAAAGTCTATACATAATCTTAGACTCATCTTGTTTCTTTACAAACACAACTGGAGAACAATACGGAGAGATTGATGGTTCAATTATATCTAATGCCAACATCTGATCAACTTGTTTGTTAAATTCAGCTGTCAAGTTAACTGGAACTGGGTAGGGTTTAGCACGAACTGGAACTTCAGATGTTAACTGAATATTGTGCTCTAGATATTTGGCAACACCCGGTTTATCATTTATTACATCAGGAAATTCGCTTAATAATTTAACAAGTTCAGCAAATTGATTATTTTTGAGTTCAGGGCTTATTTGATAATCAGTTTTATCAACCTCCAAATACTCAATGTCACAAAGATCTGAAACAGGTTCTCCAACATTAACAAGATCAAAATTTACGTCAGAAAACAAACCATTTGAAGTTTTAACCATTTCTACGGATTTTTGCACAACATTTACAGATTTTCTCCTATGGTACTTTTTGAGCATATTAGCATGATACAGCTTAAGATGTTTCTAACCTTAACAAAATAGTCAACTCCATTATTATGACAACTGTTAACTATATAAGGTCCTTTCCACTGCATTAAAAATTTGTTAGTGTTACTTGGTAACATTATTAGAACTTCATCCCCTTCGACAAACTTCCTAGGCTTTGACTTACGATCAAAATACTCCTTTGTACTTACGTGAACTGATCTCAGAATTGCTAACTGCCATCTTAGCCATGTCTTGCAATCTAGCACGCAGGTCTAAAACATATTGATAAGAAGTTTTAACTTCATCATTTGTGCTTTATCAGCAATTAATTCATGAAGGATTGCTAACGGACCACGGACATTACGACCATATAAAAGTTCAAAAGGACTAAACTTGAGAGTATCATTTGGAATTTCACGGTAGGCAAAAAGAACTACAGGAATATACCTGTCCCATTCCTTTGGTTGATCGCAACAAACCTTCTTCAACATATTCTTGAGTACTCCATTCATACGCTCTACAGTTCCATTACATGCGGCGTGATACGGACTCGTGAACAAAGACTTTATGGATAATAACCTGAATTTCTGCCATGAGATCTGACTTAAATTGGGTTCCTCTGTCACTTAAAAATTTCTTTAGGTACACTCCACCCTACAAAATATTTCACCAAGCTTTCAGCTACAGTAATGGTATCAATATTTTTTAAGTGGTACAGCTTCAGGGTAACGGGTAGCTAAATCAATTACTGTAAGAATATACCTGTAACCACGACTAGAAGCTGGAACGATCGGACCTACGATATCAATAGCTATTCTACTGAATGGTTCAGAAACAATAGGCATATTACACAAAGGTACTTTCTTAACCCTTTTCCCAAATTTTTGACATCTGTGACAAGATTTACAATATCTATCAATCTCGGCACCAGCTCTGGGCCAATAGAACTTACTTAACACCTTGTTAATAGTTTTCCTAGAGGAAAAATGACCGGAGATAAGAGATTCATGAGCAAGTTGCATAACTATCTCTCTATACTTAAGTGGAACAATAATTTGCATCTCACCCACATCTAACTGATTTGTACTTTTAATGCACTTACGATAAATTACATTGTTAATTGCTATGTATTTAATAGTTCTACCTCTACAAACTATTTCATCCTCATCTTTCAAGTTTTTCCTAATTGTTTTCAGAGAATCACATGTCCACTGTTGATTATTAAAGTCTATAGGATCTACTTTAACTTCTGTCAGGACATCAGATAATGGTTTTAAAGTGGTAGATTTAAGATTCTGTCCTCTCGTAATCACATTAACATTAAACTCATTTACATTACTTGGCTCTGGCACTTTATCCAACAATTCTATTCCTTCTTTCATGTGATGCTTTAAACCAGGAATCAATCCAACAATGACCTCAGCGCATTTAATTGGGGCAATTATAGCATCTACTCTACCAGAAAAGAATTTACTTTTAATGAAACATTTAATTTGTGATAAATGTATTGGGACACCAACGAAATTATACACTTTAACAATTTTAACCTTACTGAGATAGCGTTTTGGAACCAAAGTCTCACTTATAACTACCGTATTGCAACCTGTATCAAATAGAACCTCTACAGATTTGCCAAAAACAATTCCATTCTTATCTACAATTGCATTCTTGGGTCTCTCTTCACAAGCAAGAGCAATACTTATCTTAGGAACCTTTTTATCAGAAGATTTAGATTGGGCAAAATTAACCGGGTTATTAGGACAGTTTGGCTTAATATGCCCTGTTTCTTTACACAGGTGACATCGAACTGTTTTAAAGGGAATCAGTCACTTTATCAGATTTATTCTGATTTCCTAACTTGGAACATTTATCAGAACTCCTAAATTTGGCATTTCTACATTTACTAACTCCATGAGCTATCAAATACCTATCAGCGGCCAATGCCATCTCATGTGAACTCTTACATACTCTTTCTAAAAGAAATGTTCTCAAATCCTTAGAACAATTAGCCAATAATTGATCCATAACCATAAAATCGCAAACATCCTCATATGACTTATTTACATTTACTAATTGTAACCACTTATCAAAATTCTGTCTTAACCTATGCGAATACTGCACAAAACTTTCATTTGACTCAATATAGCCCTCTCGAAATTTCTTTCGATAAACCTGAGGATTAACCTGAAACGCCTTCAATAACGCTAACTTTAGCTCATCATAGTTACTTGCAATAGCAGGGTCAAGTCCACAATAAACCTTCAAAGCGCGTCCTCTTAATAATGTACCTAATAGTATACCATAGTCTGCCGAATCCCACTGATGAAATACAGCTAACTTCTCAAATCTGTCCATGTAAACATCAATTTCATCTATTTTTTCATCAAAAGGGGAATTTTGGGTAAAGTTTTTATATCACCACTTATACCACTGGATGCACCACTACTTCTTAATGCTGCCTTAGCGAGCTCATGTTTCCTGATTTCCTCCTTTTCCTCTTGCTCCTTTTTAAGACATTCTAATTTAAAGACCCTTTCCTTATCCTTCTCTGCTAACTCTATCTGCAATCTTTTCTCCTGTCTCTCCATTTCCTTCTCCTTCTCTGCTAACTCCATCTGCAATCTTCTCTCCTGTCTCTCCATTAATCTATCTTCCCTAGCTTGTTGCTTAGCAATAAATTCTTCAGCCTCAGTAGCACTCATACCAAGCTTAATAGCCTTATCCATCAACTCATTGACACTCATGATAATAGATAAGTATACAAACAATAAATACAACAATACGAATTCAAAAATTATGGCTAATCCTGAATTCAACTAACCACCTAGTATAATCAGCGATTACCAGTGTCTATTATGGGCATAATTCCTTCAATGACACAAATTTCCATGCAAATAACTAGCATAAGGAAAATGAATAAACAATAGGAATTTTCAAGGAAGAGTAAACAATCAGAACGAAACGGAACATTAAACCAACTTTACCCCTAACTAACCCTACAATCATCAAAATTGGCTCAGCTAAAATTAATAGGGTAACGATACAGTTTCTAATTCACTTCCTGACCTCGACCTTTTCCTAGCACTTCACCAAGACTACTCAAAACTCAAAACAATAAGATATTGCACCACAACGAGTTGTTAATCCACTTCACCACGAAGCACTTTCACATGACAATCTAAATGACAAAGCACAAACGAACCTTACCTTGAAATCCAGCAACCATTTCAAGACAAAGCCACAAACCTTGTAAACTCATCAACTTTCACAGGTAGTACAATCCAAATTGAAGTTGGTAACTGCAAAAGGTATAACACATACTTAAGTTACATAATATTCTAGTAATTTTACAATAACATCCTACTCACTGCGCCACTTGTCAAGCTTTTGATGGTAAATTAAGATGGAAGGTAATAGGCGCTTGGTACCTACACCTAATTACTAGAAAATAATAAGATGATTACAAAAATAAATTTATTAACATTAATTGACAAATACTAAGAAGAATGAGCTTAAATGAATTTAAATATTTACATATAGAAACTGAAAATTAAGTGAAAATAACAAAATACAATGGATGACCAAGATGGCTAATCATGTGCATAATAACAAGGATTGAAAATAGGTAACATGGTTCCATATCAGCGATAATGGTTGTTTTAGTACACCAATCAGCAATGCAACTCTTGATTATGGCTACGTTGACACAAGAGGAAGAACCGGATTCGTGTCTATTAACAAAGTCTTCAGTGCATCAGAAAAAAATCCAGGCTGGTAGTCACATGCCCCATGCACGGTCCTGCCACACCAAACATAGCCATAGCCTGGGTCGCTATTGTAGTTTGTCTCATAGGCCAGTTCACTGCCATAGATTAGGTATCATAGGTCAATCACTGCCGCAGATTAGGTATCATATGTCAATCATTGCCGCAGATTAGGTATCATATGTCAATCATTGCCGCAGATTAGGTATCATATGTCAATCATTGCCGCAGATTAGGTGTCTGCAAAATATGAGTAACACCATAATAACATCTTAAAAGGCAACAATTATAATAGCACAGCAGTAAATAACACTAGTATAATGAGTAATAGCAAACACTTGCTTTAATAGTATAAATAGTATAAAAGATAATTTCTTACCATGTGAAAGGTTGTGTAGTTCCTAAGGTAGTGGCTTATGAGTTTATACATAAACCCAGGTAAACAACCTAAACCAAGGATTCCTGAATGACATCCACAACCAGCGCCATCTATTGGTAAGATGTTTTGCAAAAGATATCCACGCCATCTATTGCTTAGAATAACACTATCATTTTAGAATTCTAGTTTTAAGAGAAACAACAATACCACCTGACAACTACAAAATAAGTGGCAAGTGGTAAATGATCACGAAATAAAGTAAATGGACCTGCTCTAATTTATTTTCTTTTACACTTAATCATTTTCCTTTCATTAGTGATGGATTGAGTGATGTTTAAATTTACAGAAACTGGCGTCGTGTAGAAGAGTGAATTTCACTCATACCAGAAAATTAATTAAAACAATTAAGTTGAAATGCTGTCTGTATAAAGAAAATATTTAAAGTAACCAACTTTGGGTAAGTGAAATCTTAAAACTCAAACTATACCTTTTTAACAATTCAAAATAAAATGCTTAATCCTCATAGGATATAAAAAAAAATAATAATGATGTTCAGACTAAGCTGGTCTTATGCCAGCAACGGCTCTGGTCCCTGGAGGCGCCCGTGAAAAGCTTTATAAGTGGGTATATAATTACTTATACCTTAAAAAACATCAAATGAGGACAATTAAGCTGGCCTTATGCCGACAACGGCTCTGGGCCCTGGAGGAGTCAGCGAAAAGGCTTATAAATACATAAATAATTAATGATTCCCTTTACCTTAAATTACATTAAATAATAATTAATGATTCCTTTTACCTTAAAAAACATTAAATAATGATTAAAGAACCCCTTTACCTTAAAACAACATTAAATAATAATTAATGATTCCCTTTACCTTAAAAAAATTCAAGATTCCCTTTACCTTAAAAACATTAAATAATAATTAATGATTCTCTTTGCCTTAAAAAACATTAAATAATAATTAATGGTTTCCTTTACCTTAAAAAACATTAAATAATAAATAATGATTCCCTTTACCTTAAAAAAAAACATTAAATAATAATTAATGATTCCCTCTACCTTGAAAAACGTTAAGGAATAATTAATGATTCCCTTTACCTTAAAAAACATTAAATAATAATTAATGATTCCCTTTACCTTAAAAAAACGTTAAATAATAGTTAATGATTCCTTTTACCTTAAAAAACATTAAATAATAATTAATGATTCCCTTTACCTTAAAAAAAAACATTAAATAATAATTAATGATTCCCTTTACCTTAAAAAAACGTTAAATAATAGTTAATGATTCCTTTTACCTTAAAAAACATTAAATAATAATTAATGATTCCCTTTACCTTAAAAAACATTAAATAATAATTAATGATTCCCTTTACCTTAAAAAACATTAAATATTAATTAATGATTCCCTTTACCTTAAAAACATTAAATAATAATTAATGATCCCTTTTACTTTTAAAAACATTAAATAATAATGATTCCTTTTACCTTGAAAACATCAAATAATAATTAATGATTCCCTTAACCTTTAAAAACATTAAATAATAATTAATGATTCCCTTTACCTTAAAAAACGTTAAATAATTAATGATTCCCTTTACCTTAAAAAGCATTAAATAATTAATGATTTCCTTTACCTCAAAGACACATTAAATAATAATTAATGATTCCCTTTACCTTAAAAAAAATTAAATAATAATTAATGATTCCCTTTACCTAACAAAAACAAAGTAATAATTAATGATTCCCTTTACCTTAAAAAAACATTAAATAATAATAAATGATTCCTTTTACATTAAAAAACATTAAATAATAATTAATGATTCCCTTTACCTTAAAAAAAAACATTAAATCAAGACAATTACCTTTAGCAACCCCACTCTTGGCCAACAAAATAATCGCATCACGTAAGCTGACACACTCACTCAAATATGACATACCTTTATAAGCACCTGCAATAACGACAATTAGGTAACAGGTAAAATCGATACCCCTTATTTTACGCCCTATCACAAAATCCCTCGTGCTATAAAGCAGTGTGGGGTCTGTAACTGCTTCAATGAACGAACGAAGGTCTTACAGAGTCCGCTGCTACGGTTATTCAATTCGACAGCGTTAGGTGGCTGCGTCTATAAAGCCTGGTATGCGTAATTAAGAGAGGTTACCTGTGAGACACCTGTTTTATACATACGCCAATTACGCAATTCCCCTGCTTGTAAAATGACTTCCGAGTTTCATTTTGTCATTTTACGCCTTTCTTTACGCTTAGAATAATTAACAGATATGGCGAAAACGGTCGTAAAATTGGTCCTCATTGGCGGACACCTCAGGGCAAAGAGGACCGGAAGAGGAATGAAAGGAGGAGAGGAGCTAAAGTGGAATAGGGATAAGGAGAAAGAGGAAGGAGATGATAAAGGGAAACAGGGATAATGAGAAAGAGGAAGGAGAGATAAAGGGGAATAGGGATAAGGAGAATGAGGAAGGACTATAAAGGGAAATAGGGATAAGGAGAAAGAAGAAGATAAAGGGAAACAGGGATAATAAGAAAGATGGAGGAGGAGATAAAGGGAAACAGGGATAAGGACAAAGGGACAGAGAGACTGATGGTGACAAAGGGATGATAAAGAAACTGAAGGGAAAGAGAATGGAGTGATAAAGACGTATTTGGCGAGACGTTATTAATGCCGGAAGGCGATTTGGGTGCCAGTGGTGAAGAAGTCACAAATATGGTGAAAGCAACAATCCTTTCGACTAATTTGCTTTAGCAACAGATACTGCGTCTTGCAACAAAGCCGTAAAGACATGTTAGTAGGCAATCCATAAAACGAAGTGTGGAACAAGAAATTATTATTTTTTTTTTTTTGTCTATCACAGTCATATTATTCGACAGAGCGGTTTTTATAGTGTGGGGTTGTTATTATTATTATTATTATTATTACTACAACCGAATGCTTCCTTCTCCATTTATGAAAGAACGATAAATATAGAATTACCGGCAGAATGCAAAAGGAGACAGAAAGAACAATCACAAGAATCATCGAAAAAAGCTTCATAGAAACTGAATGCAGCTGATGTAGAGGACACATTCATTATTATTATTATTATTATTATTATTATTATTATTATTATTATTATTATTATTATTATTATTATTATCATTGCTAAGTAAATTCAATCTCGTGAAAAAAGTTTGTGTAATAAAAATCCACAATTATACAGTAAAATGTATTTTATTTAGTAATAGTTTACTATATAACTGAGGATTTTTATTACAACAACATTATTATTATTATATTATTATTATTATTATTATTATTATTATTATTTTTTATTATTATTATTATTATTATTAAGTTTGGAGCAAAATACATGACAGCACTGTCTGGAAAACAGTTTACCTTCTGTAACGACAACCTTTCTGACCCTAACGCGAAAAAAAAAATAACCAAAAAGAAGCGATTGCAAGCAACTGATTCTCTCTTGAAAAGAACAGAACGCAACTTCCACTTAAAAAAAAAAAAAATTAAGAGCTAAGCAAGGCCGTGACCTGAGGTCATGGCGCCGAGCCAATTGCCCCCATGGGCGAGGAGATGAAACAAGGTGATAAAACAAGGCGATAAAACAAGGCGATACTTATCGAGGATATTCGGAAGAGGGGAAAATGAATGTGATGGGCGAGGGAGGTTCTTGGTTATCCTCTGGGACCTGTAGGTTAGATGCCTTTGGGAGAACAAACGCTGGGTTTGCTGACTGGAGATTGATGGTGGACCTAAGATCCAGGATGGATCCAGCCAAGAAAGTACTCCTCAGATAGGGCTCTCTCTCTCTCTCTCTCTCTCTCTCTCTCTCTCTCTCTCTCTCTCTCTCTCTCTCTCTCTCTCTCTCTCTCGTTTTTTTGTTTCCGTAAGCACCCATATGTAAAATTAAAATTCTAGCTATATATAAATGTCGATCTTTCGACTAAAGATTTACGTAACGGGTAACACTGACACAACCAAGTCCGAATTTCCTCACAAATTACGAAAAAGGGCAAACCTTGTGATGGCACAACTGATACCACTTTTAAATTGCTCAATTCCTCACTAAAATGGTATTTTGATTCCTCAATTCCTCACTAAAATGGTATTTTGATCCCTCTATTCCTCACTAAAACAGTACTTGAATTCCCCACTAAAATGGTACTTCGATTCCTCAATTCCTCACTAAAACAGTACTTGAATTCCCCACTAAAATGGTACTTTGATTCCTCAAATTCTCACTAAAAGAACTTGAATTCCCCACTAAAATGGTACTTGGATTCCTCAGTTCCTCACTAAAACAGTACTTGAATTCCCCACTAAAACCGTACTTTGATTCCTCAATTCCTCACTAAAATAGTACTTGAATTCCCCACTAAAACGGTACTTTGATTCCTCAATTCCTCACTAAAATAGTACTTGAATTCCTCACTAAAATGGTACTTTGATTCCTCAGTTTCTCACTAAAATAGTACTTGAATTCCCCACTAAAACGGTACTTCGATTACTAAATTCCTTACTAAAATAGTACTTGAATTCAACACTAAAACGGTACTTTGATTCCTCAATTCCTCACTAAAACACCTGAATTCCCACTAAACTGGTACTTTGATTCCTCAGTTTCTCACTAAAATACTTGAATTCCCCACTAAAACGGTACTTCGATTCCTCAATTCCTCACTAAAACAGTACTTGAATTCCCCACTAAAACGGTACTTTTATTCCTCGCCATCTTATAATAGACAAAGATAACTAAAGCCAAATATTCCACAGGAGAAAGACGAGAGAGAGAGAAGACATTTCTAGCGAGATAACTTGAGCATCTTACGACCAACTGACGTCGAGCTTTCGCCCTTCAGACACAAAAAGGGGGATTCTAGCTCTTTTTCTCCTCTCATCCTTCCCCTTCCTCCTCTTCTTCTTCAGCCTAAGCTACGCCATAATTTCTGAAGAGACTCTCCTTTGCTCCTGAAGAAATAAAGAGCCTTTCACGCAGAAGGGGGAAGGAGGGGTGGGGGGGGGGAGATATGAAGATGAATGAAGAGAAGCTTCTCGAATGAAGATCTCTCTCTCTCTCTCTCTCTCTCTCTCTTTTCTGTATTTAAATTGTTAGAGACTTGTATGGCTCACTCTCTGTTCTGGTGTAAGTTTAAAGGTGTTCTTTTTCTGTCTCCAACTTTCTTAAATCTCTCTATTTCCCGCTGCCTTTAAATTATCATTATTACTCTTTTAACTCTGTCGTCAGTGTAGGTACATGTTTGTGCGAAAAGCAATGTTCATAAACCTTAGACTTCATTAAATTCTTCTACAAATATTCCTGACCCTTGAAGACCTTGACATCTTTTAATTGGGTCTAATTTTATATAAAAGAAAACGTTAAATTTTTTATCAAAATTGGGACTAAGAATGGAATGGAAAACAGAATTTATGCCAAAGGCCAAGCGCTAAGATCTATGAGGTCATTCTGCTCTGACAACTGTGACTAGACTTCTTTAGAGTGGGGTTGGAATGAGTTAAGTTTAATGAACCTATGAGGTCATTCAGCGCTGGGAAGTTCAATGCCACAATACGACAATGGGCCGTTCCTCGAAAAATCCAGTGCATTAGGTACCTTGTGGACAGATTGGTGTAGCAGGTGGCAGTCGAAGTTCACAAGGGTATGGAGCTCGCAACCTCATCCTCACCCCCCCCGCCCCCACAATGCTAAGAATTGAGAGGTTAGTATACCCTCTGGACCACTATAGGAATCAGGAGAATAGACTTTTCTAAGCCTCTAAAGGCTGCCATCCCTAAATTGGGTTTAGGTCCTGGTCAAGATAAGTACTTACATATACTTCACTGTGTGTGTAATTATTCATACGGTTTAGTAAATCAGTTCTTACTAGAATATTTGTGGTTTAATATCTGAAGGCACAGAAATGTTATGTGCATCATTTAAAGCAAAAAAAAAATACAAATTACATTTCTTTCTTTATTTTGAGAGAGAGAGAGAGAGAGAGAGAGAGAGAGAGAGAGAGAGAATAACATAACATTATCTCTCACAATGTTCCCTCCTTTTGTTTCCCTGTTTTGAGAGAGAGAGAGAGAGAGAGAGAGAGAGAGAGAGAGAGAGAGAGAGAGAGAGATATTACATAACATTCTCTCTCACAATGTTCCCTCCTTTTGTTTCCCTGTTTGAGAGAGAGAGAGAGAGAGAGAGAGAGAGAGAGAGAGAGAGAGAGAGAGAGAGTCATTCTGGCATAATCTTCTCAACGTCCCATTATTTTGTTTCCCTGTTTGAGAGAGAGAGAGAGAGAGAGAGAGAGAGAGAGAGAGAGAGAGAGAGAGAGAGAGAGAGAGAGATTATATGGCATAATAATCTCTTTCAACGTCCCATCATTTTGTTCACCTATTTTGAGAGAGAGAGAGAGAGAGAGAGAGAGAGAGAGAGAGAGAGAGAGAGAGAGAGAGAGAGAGAGAGAATGTGCTACGGGTACTAATAATTACGAGAATCGTCGCAACATTCTCTCAACGCGCAAACAGATTCACCAACTTCGCTAAGAACCAATTAAAAGTTGCTCAAATGGGTCAACAGCACAACTTCATTAAACTTCTCCCGAAAGAAAAGGGGGGATAGAGAGAGAGAGAGAGAGAGAGAGAGAGAGAGAGAGAGAGAGAGAGAGAGAGAGAGTTAAGGATCCCCAACACAGAACAGCGTTGGTGTCAAGGACTACACCAGAGACAAGGAGTGGTCCAAAGTTCTGCATTGTAGAAATCAGATTATTATTATTATTATATTATTACTATTATTGTTGTTGTTGTTGTTGTAGGATAAAAAAATACCGTAAAAAAATTACATTACTAAAGACATATTGGCAAAAATGATAAAAAGTTTGCTACGACTTTCACCAGTTCTAATCACTTTTCAACACTTTCACAAGGTCAAAGCAAATCCACGAATAGTCTTTGTTTCCCTAAAACAAAACATACTCCGCTTCCTTGGCTTTTGCTTTCCACCCCAACCCTAACTGACCTCACGGAAACCCCCCCCCTCTCAATCTTACCCCGTAACAGACACACACACACACAAACAACCCCCCCCCCCCTCTCACCAAAGAGCATTCCCACACACGCTAGGGAAGTATTTTTAGGCAAGACCCAAAGCCAGGAGGAGGCAATTCAATCAATCATTCCTGGTGTCAGGAGAGAGAGAGAGAGAGAGAGAGAGAGAGAGAGAGAGAGAGAGAGAGAGAGGGGGGGGGGTTACAGCACCTGCGGCAGGTCCAGGAGGCTCTGAGGGCGGATCCGACAGGTCCCGCCCTTCGCTCGCGTGTCGAGTAATCTCTCCTAAGAAGATCTACCTTCGGGGAGATTTTGCATGAGGTTAACATGACTCCGCATTTTTTTTTCAAGACCCGGGAGACTCGCATTCGGTTGCTGTAATCAATTTGCTCGATTGAAAAATTAACAGGGAAAGCCTCAGTAATGCCCCAGTAATCGTAAGAGAAGCCCCAGTAATTTCCCAGTATATTATTACAATCCCATTATTCCCCAGTAATACTAAGAAAAGCCTCAGTAATATCAAGAGAAGCCCCAGTAATTTCCCAGTAATATTAAGAAAAACCTATTATTTCCCCAGTAATAATACTAAGAAAAGCCCCAGAAATTCCCCAGTATTATCAAGTTACCTTGATATGGAAAGCCCCAGTAAAACCTAAGTTGAATTACTGTCGTAAAATCTCCTCAACGCTATTAAGTATTTTTTTTTACAGCAGGTTACAAGGGAAAGTCAGACCTTGCATGTTACAGATGTGAACTTAGTGGTTAGGTTAAGTTTGGTTAAACTATCTGTTGATAATACAAAAAAGGAAATATCTCAAGAACAATTTATATGAATAACATACAACAACATTTTCAATGAATTACATCTTTTTTTAAAACAAGATTGAATAAAATACACCATAAATAAACTGCCAAAATTGCTTAGTTAAATATTTATAAGAAATAACTCAAAATTAACAATAACCGTCTTTCAGTAAATAAAATACACCTGTTCATTATGGAGATATATATATATATATATATATATATATATATATATATATATATATATATATATATATATATATATATATATATATATATATATATAATATAATATATACTGTATATATATATATATATATATATATATATATATAAATATATATATATATATATATATATATATATATATATATATATATATATATAAATATAATATATACTGTATATATTATATATATATAAAAATATATATATATATATATATATATATATATATATATATATATATATATATATATATAAAGATTAATCGAAAACAACTCTTTAATTTCTGGTCAAAATGACAATTACACTGACTTTCCGGATGGACCGTAATATCTGACCAGGATTAATCAGAATAATTTGCTGACCAAGATTCATCAGACCCCAACGAGGGGAATATTAAAAGGAAATGTAAATAAATATATATACATACATATATATATATATATATACAAATATATACATACGGTATATACAATATATATATAAATATCTATATCTATCTATATATATCTCTCTTTGCAAGCTCGTCGTCATATTATCAACACTGTATCTTGATTAAACTGGTTATGTATTCTGGCGTGACAAAGACTAGGGTCACTGACGCAGATCTTGAAGCAATGGCCCAAGGGAAAAGGATAGCACTGGATATATGTCCACAAGGCCTAAATGAAAACTCTAAGTTAGCACCTACTGAAAGCTACTCGCTGTTGGAAGCAAAGAAAATACCCAACTTTATTTCAGATTTCTTTGTCCATTTTAGCTCTCTCTCTCTCTCTCTCTCTCTCTCTCTCTCTCTCTCTCTCTCTCTCTCTCTATATATATATATATATATATATATATATATATATATATATATATATATATATATATATATATATATATATATATATATATATATATATATCTCAGTATATATATATATATATATATATATATATATATATATATATATATATATATAAATCTCTCTCTCTCTCTCTCTCTCTCTCTATATATATATATATATATACATACATATATATATATATATATATATATATATATATATATATATATATATATATATATATATATATATATATATATATATATATTATATCTATATATATATATATATAAAATCTCTCTCTCTCTCTCTCTCTCTCTCTCTCTCTCTCTCTCTCTCTCTCTCTCTATATATATATATATATATATATATATATATATATATAGCCACTTGTTATTATTTTAACAAACTAATAGTGCATACTTCACCCAAGTATATTGTACCTGTCGATTCTACTCTTATACAGGATTAAACTAGATAATGCCATTAAGTTGCCAGTGCCAACGGCCTTCACATCTATACAAAAAAAATAGATAATTTGCCAGTAGAACGTGTTCAAAAAAATCTTTACGCATCGAAAGTCGATAATAAGAGCTTTTAGGGCAAAATGAAATACACTCTCTCTCTCTCTCTCTCTCTCTCTCTCTCTCTCTCTCTCTCTCTCTCTCTCTCTCTCTCTCTCTCTCTCTCTCTCTCTCTCCTCCTCCTTTTATGAGGTACATTTAAATTCAGTCCGATACCTTTGAAGACCCCAAAGAGCCTCGGGTGTAATTATACCACTTGAATAACAATAACCTCTGTGAGTGAGGGCGTGAGTGGGTGAGTGAGTGTGTGAGTGTGTAAGAGTGTCTGTGTGTGTGTTTGTTTCCCTTTTTCTTCCTCTAAATGTCAGTGGCGCAGATTTCGAAGTGGGTTACTGTGAAGAGAATAAATAATTTTTTACATATATTTTTTTCAAATTACTCAAAATCTAAATGTATTTTCTCACAAATCAATTAAAAATTATTTTATCGTTTATTTACATGAAAAAAGACATTTGTCCAAAAGCTTAAATCAATAGTAGAAATTATCTTCATAATATATATATACGTATAAACACATGTACATATAAACACACATATACTTATATAATTTATATCAGTATGACACAATCAATACTACGCAATGTTGATAGTAACTTATGGTGTTCATAATTATTGAATTTCAATCCACTACAGTTAATTTAATTGGCCCAATGATATCTCATTCTCACACCCTACATCATCATCTTCATGAAATGCTATTGATATCCTATAACTATAACCATTTACAATTCCAGTTTTTCAATAAATCAATCATTTGTTAGAGTTTCCCTTTTAGTTTTCTGAAAAGAGAACTGTTGTGCTGGCTTTGTCTGTCCGTCCGCACTTTTTTCTGTCCGACCTCAGATCTTAAAAACTTCTGAGGGTAGAGGGCTGTAAATTGGTATGTTGATCATCCATCCTTCAATCATCAAACATACCAAATTGCAGCCCTCTAGCATCAGTCGTTTTTATTTTATTTAAGGTTAAAGTTAGCCATAATCGTGCGTCTGGCAACGATAAAGGCCAGGCCACCACCAGGCCGTGGTTAAAGTTTCATGGGTCACGGCTCATACAGCATTACACGGATACCACCGAAAGATAGATCTATTTTCGGTGGCCTTGATTATATGATGTACAGAAAACTCGACTGCTCCTTAAAAACTTCGGAGCATTTTTTATTTGTTTTATATGCTTCATTTTCAGAAGCATTCTTTGGCTAATGTTGAAAAGCTCCCTTGAATACCTTTTCCGAAATATTTTTGGTAACTAGAAAATTTCTGTTTATTATCCTTTCAAACGTCACTTCTTAGCAGCTGCTGTAAGTCCTTACAAGTGGAAATTTCAAGTTATTCCTTATCATTAGTAATTGCTGGAAGGCAAAAAAATATCCATCGCAAGTCTATTTTTGCAACGATTGCAAATCTCCTTAAATATCCATTCCAGATCTTTTGTTGAAAATGTTGGAGGTCTTTGAAACGATATTTCAAAACTGCTACCTGGCACTGTGGGATTATTCCTTGAATACCCATTTCTAAGCTATTTCAAGGAAACTAATTCTTTAGAGATTCTTTGAGTGCCCAGTAAGTGCCATGGAATATAAGCATTCGTTTTAAATATATTTCAAGATATTTTTAAGCTCTTATACGTTGAGTAGCAGTTCCATTATGGCAAATGTAGGGACATTCCCAGCGAGTATTCCAAAGACAAGCCACGACAACTGTCGAAAAAAAAGTATATCTTAGTTTAACCAGACCACTGAGCTGATTAACAGCTCTCCTAGGGCTGGCCCTAAGGATTAGACTTATTTTACGTGGCGAAGAACCGGTTGGTTACCTAGCACCGGGACCTACAGCTTATTGTGGAATCCGAACCACATTATAGCGAAAAATTAATTTCTATCACCAGAAATAAATTCCTCTTATTCTTCACTGGCCGGTCGGAGATTCGAACTCGCAGCCAGCAGAGTGCTAGCTGAGACCGGAACCCACTCGCCCAACGAAGAACTGACAACTGTCGAAATTCCCTTTGTACATCAATTCACGGTAATGCGCGCCAACTCTTGGATGTTTCCGGTCTGTGAATATTCGTCCTCTCCTTGTTAACTGCTCCCCCAAAAGTCATTCTCCTTGTGAATATTCGTCCTTTCCTTGTTAACTGCTCCCCCAAAAGTCACTCTCCTTGTGAATATTCGTCCTTTCCTTGGCAACTGTTCCCCCAAAAGTCATTCTCCTTGTGAATATTCGTCCTTTCCTTGTTAACTGCTCCCCCAAAAGTCACTCTCCTTGTGAATATTCGTCCTTTCCTTGTTAACTGCTCCCCCAAAAGTCATTCTCCTTGTGAATATTCGTCCTTTCCTTGTTAACTGCTCCCCCAAAAGTCATTCTCCTTGTGAATATTCGTCCTTTCCTTGTTAACTGCTCCCCCAAAAGTCACTCTCCTTGTGAATATTCGTCCTTTCCTTGGCAACTGTTCCTCAAACAGTCACCGTCCTTGTGAATATTCGACCTTTCCTTGGTAACTGTTTCTCGCACACTCCCTCTCCCTGTGAATATTCGACCTTTCCTTGGTAACTGCTTCTCCCACACTCTCTCTCCCTGTGAATATTCGACCTTTCCTTGGTTAACTGTTTCTCCCACACTCCCTCGCCCTGTGAATATTCGACCTTTCCTTGGTTAACAGTTTCTCCCACACTCGCTCTCCCTGTCAATATTCGACCTTTCCCTGGCAACTGTTTCTCCAACACTCACTCTCTATTTGTCTTCGAGGTTTTTCCCTCAAAGTTGGCCAAAAGTTTATCTAAACCAGTTCCACAAGTTTCCCAATTCCATTTACATCTTTATCTCTCCCCCGAGGATGTTCGACGGAATATTATTCGCTTTCTCGGTTCCCGTTTTACTCGGAACAAAATCCCTACTAAAAACCGTTTTCCGCCAGTAACTCTGTGACTATTTTCACTTATAATACTGACAAGAATAAAGACGTCCACGAAATATTAGTGACATTAAAAAAATAATCGTCATCACAACAAATATTTTGAAAATGATACTTATGCATCATATTATACGAAAGTTGATACACTTTTACCGTCAACTGCGTAAGTTCTCTGTCAGTTTCTTAAGTGGCACTAAAATCAAGCTTCGGTCAGTAGGTGGATTTTCAAGCAGAGAGGAAGAGAGAACTGATAGAAGAGGTAAAAGAAACAATATGAAACACAATAAAACTGTAAGCAGACATGTGTAAGAATAAGATGGTT
>NC_089771.1:25055383-25062883 GCF_040412425.1 Macrobrachium rosenbergii | reverse complement strand
GGAAGAGTACAATGATCAAATTCTGGATGATACATTATTTTGTTTACCTCTATCTTGAAAACAGATAGGAAGTTTACTTTCAAACCCCAATGAAACTAGAAATGTATAACACTTTACAATAACAGAAAAACACATATAAATATATATATATATATATATATATATATATATATATATATATATATATATATATATATATATATATGTTGTATACATTGCTCACATATTTAAATTAGAAGTTTATTCACCATCATTTTGAGGTTCAAGATATATATATATATATCTTGACCTCAAACAGACTATAAATCTAATTAATATAAAGATATATATATATATATATATATATATATATATATATATATATATATATATATATATATATATATATTTAAAGCTCAAAATGAAGGTGGAAGGAATCCTAGTTGAAACCTGTATGAAATCAAAATACATCTAAACACAACTGCACGGTCTTTAAAAAACTGAAGACCCAATATAAATGTCTTACAGTTCTACACTTTATCGTTTATAACTTTATACAGTAATACAATTTTTGCTGAGTCTATACATTTTCCATTTGCTGTAGGGTTTAAAAATAAAAAAAACACTGACTGGCATCTTTCATTTACTACAGGGTTTAAAAATGAAAAAGAAAATGAAAACGTACTGACTGGCATTTTTCATTTGCTGTGGAGGGCTTAAAATGAAAAGAAAGTGAAAAAAAATATCGACTGACATTTTTCATTTGCTATACGGACTGGAAAATGAAAATCTCACTGATATGATTTACCTAATTATTATTTATTATTATTATTATTATGTGTGTGTGTGTGTGTTATTATTAAATCATTACGGTTGCTATAATGAAAATTTTTGACGGTACTGATACTTCTACAATCAGTTCCTCTGTCGATACAACTGGCTTCTCTACCAAATAATTCTTGGAATAAACACCTTGTCGAGGCGGTACGTACCGTCTTTACCATTTGGCCTTGTCGTCTCAAAACTCTACTGCATTACACTAATTAAATAAAGGCAAAACAAACCCAGGTTACAAGCGATTACCTCAAGTGGAATCCTTCAAGGCTACATAAGGATTACGAAATAGGATTTTTCTTTTTTTTTTTCTCTCCCAAGGAGACTGACACTCAGCGTGAGGTCCTTAATCACGAAGGATTACAGGGCACGGATCTCGGATCAGGGTCACAAATGATGTCAAAAGGATGTTTGGGAAAATAAAAGGATATAAGGATTTTTGTTTTTACTGTGGATTATGTTGCATGAGGTACAATGCAGATATTTTTGTTCGTTCTGGTACTTGTAGCACACTTCTAACTATGTATGTACTGCCATACATATGTGTTTGTGTGTATGTATATTGTATGTATGTATATATATATAAATATACATATATATATATATACTGTATATATAACGTGTCCATATATAGATATATTTATATATATTTTTATACATACATACTATATATACATATGCATATATATACATATATATATATATACAGAGAGAGAGAGAGAGAGAGAGAGAGAGAGAGAGAGAGAGAGAGAGAGGAGAGAGAGATTTCTGACCTCAAGCCGATATGAACTCGCTCCTCAGATGCTTTGAGTTAATAAGACACAATACTACCAACTCCACCAAGGCTTAGAATTTAACCTCTTATTTCCACATTTACAATAACACGCGCACGCGCACACACATGTAAACAACCTTCCACAACTTCCTGTACATAGGCGAAAAAGCAAAAGGACTAAAATATCACATCTTGATAGAGAACACACCCATTAAATATATTTAGATACAAACAGCAATTCTGCATTAAATGAAACAAAATTATATACAAGTGCATACAAATTATGCTTGCTAAATGAAGCTGGAGACGAGAAAAAAAAGTAAACAATTTTTAAGAATATGCTCCTACGTAAACAAAAGTAAAAAATGCGCCGAAGTTTCTTCGGCATAACAGAGTTTTCTGTACAGCCGCTACAGCGTATAATCAAGGCCACCGAAAATAGATCTATCTTTCGGTGGTCTAGGTATAATGCTGTATTTGCCGCGACCCATGAAACACAACAAGGCCCATTGGTGGCCTATCCTGTATACTGCCAGAATGATTAGGCTAAATTTAACAAATAAAATAAGAACTACTGAGGCTTAGAAAGGGGATTTAATTTGGTATTTTTGATGACTGGAGGTGATGATCAACATCAATTTTGCAGCCTCTAAGCTCACAGTGCAGTACTAAGATCTGGGGTGGACAGAAGATAAAAGTGGGACAGAATAGAGTGCGGATAATGAACGAGACAAAGAGAAACCGCCACAATAGTTTTCTCTTACAGAAAACTAAAAAGCGTGTTTCTGGAATATAATGCCTCCGATATCAGACGGTGGTACAGATAGCCAAGGTCAACTACTAAATGGCACTTGACGTAAATAACCTGGATCACAAAATTACTCAGCGCCACAGAATTTCACTTCATGCAGAGTTTTGCGATCTGAAGAGAACCTTCTGTGTAGTCAGAGGAAAATCAGTGTTTAAATATATCTCTTGAATCTCTTGACTTATTTTCGTATCCCAAATCGACTTAGCGAAACTAACTTGAGCTGAACTTTTAGACAAGGTGGATATTTCAGAGGGGCCGAGGAATTTAAAGAAAATATACATATCTAGTGATGGACACTGACGGCTATTCCGAGCCTTGTTAAATTTACTTAATGAAATATAGAGATTTAAAATTCTAAAATAATCTAACTGAATGGAAATACTTTGGAAATTCTCAAATTCCAGAAATAATACCCACGAGTATAATTTACTGACAAAACTGAGGACTGACCGAATTGAAACAGGGTCATAGGGAAACAAGGCCACAGAGAGACAGGACCACAGTGAGACAAAGCCACAGTGAAACGGGCACAGAGACACAGGGCCACAATGAAACAGGGGCACAGAGAAACAGGGGTTATAGAAGAAGGGGCCACAGAGAACAAGGCCAAAGAAACAGGCCACACAGTGAAATGTGGCTGAGAAACAGTGCCACAGAGAAACAGGGCCACAGTGAAACAGGGCCACAGTGAAACAGGGCCACAGTGAAACAGGGCTATTCAACACGGCCACAGTGAAACAGGGCCATTCAACACGGCCACAGTGAAACAGCACCACACTCAAAAAGGGCCACAGAAAAGCAGAAAATACAAAAGTCACTATTCAGGCAATTTTCTCCAGGCGTCTTACATGCAATTCCGATCAAATGAGTAACATTACAACCTTTCCATCCAAAAATAAGAGGAAACAGACTACATATGAGCAACAAAACACGCAGGTCGCACGAGCAGCTCTGGAGGTCATCCAGGACACACGAAATGGAAGCAGGGACTCGACAGACACGAACGGACAAACGAAAATGAAGTCAATTCACGAATATCATAGTCTCTCACGTTAACCAAGGAGATCTTTTATAAACTGGGTCACAGTTTACTCAGGAAGGAAATGCTGGTCTTCCGCTGTCCAGACATAACGTGAACTGGAGAGAGAGAGAGAGAGAGAGAGAGAGAGAGAGAGAGAGAGAGAGAGAGAGCTTCATCTGAATCTATGATGATTTTGGGTAAATGTTGATTAGCTGGATATGATGGCAACGATTTTAATAAGAAAAGGAAGGCAGATGATAATAGCCCTATTATGTCTCGGAGGCAAAACACTAATTAAAACTTAGGTTTTTCAATTAGGTTTTTTCTTTACCCGGCATCTTGGACATTTTTTTTTTTACCATACTGAGACTTGCTGCTCTTATATTTGTCTCCTCGTTTTGCTTAAGTAGAGTATAACAGTATTAGTCGGTGAGAAACTGAAAAAATTAAAGACAGCAAAAGACCCCGATGTTATTTGATCGAATATTCAAGGTCTCATGGAATGCCCATAGAATTGATACTCTCTCTCTCTCATTTTCACCCATGTACAAACCTCACGAAGGAATGGCACGGAACAGTAGCTATCTCTCTCTCTCTCGTTTCCACCCCTGAACAAACCTCACGAAGGAATGGCACGGAACAGTAGCTAGCTCGCTCTCTCTCTCTCTCTCTCTCTCTCTCTCTCTCTCTCTCTCTCTCTCTCTCTCTCTCTCTCTCATTTCCACCTGAACAAACTCACGAAGGGAATGGCACGAACTTTAGCGCTCTCTCTCTCTCTCTCTCTCTCTCTCTCCTCTCCTCTCTCTCTCTCTCTCTCTCATTTCCACTCCTGATGCACAAACTTCACGAAGGAATATACGAACAGCAACTCCTCTCATTCCGCCCTCTGCAAAAACCTAAAGAACGAATGCCACGGTACAGCAACTCTCTCTCTCTCTCTCTCTCTCTCTCTCTCTCTCTCTCTCTCTCTCTCTCTCTCTCGTATTCACCCAAGGACAAACCTCACGAAGGAATGCCAAGGAACAGCAGCTCTCTCTCTCTCTCTCTCTCGCTTCCACCCCTGCTGCTGCAAAAACCTAAAGAACAAATGCCACGGAACAGCCAGCAGCTTGGTGATCGGAGGGCGAAAAAGGCCCCTTCGTAATAAAGCTGACCTCCTTTTCTTCTCAATATTAGCAACCTGATGAGGCCTAATGAATGAGATCGATTTTCTGTGCCTGGGGGGTCAAGGATCTGTCAAGTCAAAGCTCAGGTGTGTATTCACTTTCCTCTGGTTGGGAGATCGACCTTCTTTAACGTAAAGTAAATCCGTGACTGAATTATTATCAATGTTCAGAAGATGAACCCTATTCGTATGGAACATTCCCACAAAAGGGGCCACTGGCTTGAAATTTAAGCTTCTAGAGAATTTTATCATTATTATTATTATTATGTTATTTATTATTATTGTATTACTATTATTCCAGATGAACCCTTTGGTATATGGAACGCCCCTGAGGCCACTGACAGAATTAAGCTACCCAAGAATTTTATCATCCATTTTTGTTACTATTGTTCGTATGGAACATGCCCAAAAGTGGGCCACTGACTTGAAAACCCAGGCTTCCAAAAGAAATTCTATCACTATTATTATTATTATTATTATTATTATTATTATTATTATTATTATTATTATTATTATTATTATTATTACTATAATTCAGATAAACCCTTTTCATATGGAACATGCCCACAAATGGGGCCACTGACTTGAAATTCAAGCTTCCTGAGAATATTACTATTATTATTCAGATGATGAATCTCATTCATAAGGAATGAACGTGCCCACAAAAGGCCACTGACTTGAAATTCAAACTTCCTGAGAATATAATTATTATTATTATTATTATTACTCAGGAGATGAACCCCATTCATTATTGTCATAACCTAAAAGACTAATGTAAACATTTGCGAGATTTGTCAATTTTTCAGGATTTTTCTTAATGTGTGACGTCTACACGTCGACTGAATCTTGCTGAACTCAAATCTAAATCATCAGTCAGCCGGTCACTAGCGTCGCCTTACCAGATATTAACACTATTATGTAAAAACTATTCATGCGTCATTTCCTATGTTATCCTGAGCTGTCAATCATGTACAGGATAGGTAGTCGACTGTAGTAGATTACGCCTTTGGTGAAACACGAACCAAGCCATCTACTTCCATAAACCTTGCAAGTACGGGAACATTGATACCGAGAAAAGTTGCGTAATTGAATAAAAAAAAAGATTAAGAATATATGCGCGTGATGTCACCTTTGTTACATGCAGAGATCAATGAGAACTGAAGTCAGGAGCTCGATATTTGATATTTAGATATTACTCGAGTAATTTGTCCGGTATTTGTTCCGGCAAGATAACGAAGACACGCAACAGGATAAGCTGTGTATCTGACACACAATGCGACATAAAAAGTCATTGCAATACAATACTGATCGACTGATATTCGCTGGTCGTGTTGGGTTTCTAAAGTATGTGTGCATGTCTTGTTTATATTGCTGGTATCATTCATACATTGTGCATTACTTGGGTCCCACTCTTCTACAAAGGGCGAGGATAATGCCCTAATTTATAAGCATTCAACATGAATATAGAGCTACACGGTTCAGTATATGTAAGTATATAAGGTTGTTTGATGTGCTGTTTATACACACACACACACATGTATATATATATATATATATATATATATATATATATATATATATATATATATATATATATATATATATATATATATATATAAACCAACTCTCTTCCATGAAAAAGTGAGGTAATCATAATATCTGTATTTAAATTCTAATGCTATAGTCTACTGCATTTCGCCTATATACTCTTTTCCTTAGGCAAGCACTCCCTCTCTCTCTCTCTCTCTCTCTCTCTCTCTCTCTCTCTCTCTCTCTCTCTCTCTCTCTCTCTCTCGGAAACAGACACCAAACTCTCACTTTCAAAACCCAACGAGAAGTTTACCTGAATCAGAAGGCAAGATCTCTCTCTCTCTCTCTCTCTCTCTCTCTCTCTCTCTCTCTCTCTCTCTCTCTCTCTCTCTCTCTCGTTTGAAAAAGGACGCACTTTGCGCGCTCGCACACGCACAAACACGCGAACACACGTGAAAAACATGTAGGCCCCCAACGAACTGGAAAAATTTTAGAAGACTAAACAAACAGTACACAGTATCTGAAACAAAGTTTAGAAGACCAAACGAACAGTACACAGTACCCGAAACCCTGTTTATTTCTCTCTTACATTAACATCCAACTCCCGCCCCCCCACCCCACAGGCAAAGGGGTCCTATTATTCCAAGGTCTCTGGGTTCCACTGGAATACTCACCCAGCGGAGCGAATGGGACCCTGGAATCATTTGAATACCAGTAAAATAACAAAGGGAATGGGAGCCGCTATTCCTTTGAGGCCCAAGTAAGGGGAATCTATGGAGAATCCATAGTTAGGCATTCAGCTTAGTTACTTCTATTTCTATCTATTTCACACTGAAATGTCATTATATAAAAACCTTTCAAACTGTTATCATATATATATCTTTCCTGCACTGCTTAACCTAACAAATTATATATACCCTTTCGAACTGTTGTCATAAAGACATCTTTCTTGTAGTTCTTAATCTAACAGACATTACAAAAGTACGTATCAAATTTTTCAAGTAATCTTTATACTAAAATATCATTGCTTAAAACCTTTCAAACGAATCTGTATTCTTCCTACATACACAAACCACAGCCTTCGAAAGAGCTGAGATACTCATATATATTAAGGTGAATAGTATGTATTTTCGTTACCAACAAACAAATTTCTCAAGTAATTTGTATTTTTCCTAGATATACAAACCAAAGCCTTCTATACATTAGGAATATCCTTGCCTATACAGAAGGCGGTGGTTTGTCTTTCCAAAGGAACAAATTATTATTACGAAACAAAGGTTCCTTATTTTTTCTAATTTGGTTTTATTTTTCAGCTACACGTAGCCAAAACATATGTAAACAAATTCAGTGTCACGTAGATTGAAATATTCTTCGCATCTCTTACA